>NW_026562405.1:6788283-6877623 GCF_027474105.1 Poeciliopsis prolifica | reverse complement strand
CTTCAAATGTATTTGGTCTGTCATTTTTATTTGGTTGAGTGATCACAACAAGCGCATTTTTACCTAAGCTTCATTGGACTATGAAGATGTTAAATTGTGTTTCATTTCTTCAGCCATGGGAACCTATGGATGAGAGCAGTCCGTTTACAACAGGTGGCAGAAACACAGTAAGTTATATTTTAGGGACATATCATAGCATGATGTGTGTACATGTATCAATAGTAATTAACCTTCATTGCATTTCATAAGTATGGATTGGTGACATGTTGAATGTGGATATTTGTAAATTATGTGGTTATGGAACATGTCCAATGAAGTTTTTTTTTTTTTTCAAGATGCTTGTTTTAAAATGTTGAATATACTGGATTGGAAATAATTATTAGACCACCTTTGCTTTCTTCATATGACTTCATATGTTCAAATACCCATTAATATGTTTTTTCATTGTCCTTTAAGTAATGGTGTTGGGTCTTGCACTTGCAAATGAAGTAAACAGGTACAACTTTTTATTATGTCACACCACAATCCACAGATTTTTATCTCAAACCTTTTAGTAAAATATTTTGATAATTAAAATAACTGTAGAATAGTCAATTATTAAGTTTCATTTTACTCTTTTCTCTGTTTTCAGGTTATGGATTTGGATGACAACAGCAACAATCCAAGCACCAGTGAATGTCCCTGTCCAGAGCCCTGTTACAGGTGTGTAATGGCTTCTGTCATAAAGAAGAAGGGTGTGTGTTGTGTCATCATGACAAGGTGATACTGATAGATCTATTGTGTCATCTAAAGTGCATTTATTTACTTCGAATGTTGTAAATATAACTTCTGACATAAATGGAATGTTTTTGTGAAGGACAGTTGGAAGTTCCCCCCTCCATCTATATTGTGTGCACGTTTTGCTCCACAGAGACTACACCAACTCTTTGAGCCCATTGTTATTGATGATGATGATGATGATGATGATGATGATGATGAGGGATTGAATATTTAACCGAAGACAAAAAGCAAGACCTGCCCCAGAAGAACATGCGTTAGTAATTTTAATATTTTGTATTAAATTAACCAGCATCCTGCTCATGCATAATTACATAATGCTAAGTGTGATCAGTCAACTGCTTTAAAATATTTTTTTTCTAGAGAAACAAATGTGCAGCCACATGATTATTGCAGAACTGGCCATGGGTATGACCACAAGAAAGTCAGCCGGTTCAATATATGTCGGACTGATGTGTGGGATGGAGCTGTTCGGGGCTTTCAGAGGAGCACATACTCCGACAAGAATGACATGTTCATCAAATTTAACGATGATGCTGGCTGGTTGGAGGAAGGGTTGGACACAGGTGGCCCGAGGCGTGAGTTTCTCACGCTTCTCATGGCCATTCTGAGAAATCGCCCGATCTTTGATGGACCCCCAGAAAGTCGTTACATTGTGTGCAATTCGAGAGGTGAGACATTTTTTTGGGTTTGTGAAGTGGTAGTACTTCTAAATCAAAATTTGCTGAAAAATCAGCTTATGTTTTTGTCATAAGCAGATCTAAGATTTAATTACCCACAGTAATTCTGTGCTCTGTACAACAGCTGCCAGGGAAGATGAGTATTTTTTAGCAGGAAAGATGATTGCCGTATGTATTGTACATGGGGGACCAGCACCACATTTTCTCTCAAAGAACCTGGTCAACTACATGATAGGGAATCCAAGTTTCAGCGCCACTGTTGAAGATGTTAAAGATGAGGAGATAGGGAAAGTTCTGAAACAGGTAGGAAATTACCTAGGCATAGGGAATAGATTTATTGTATGCCAACTGGAGATTATTTTCATTTTATTTATTATTATTTCAGATTGAGATTACGAAATGATTATGACAAAGTACCAAGTTTGTTTTATCAAAGCTGACAAATGTTTTTGCTGTGAAAGGCCCGATTTCAGCCTGTCTCAACAGATGTTACATTACAAACACACAAAATGTTAATGCTATGTTTTTATTCATAACAAAGATGTTTTTAAATTTATAGTTCTGTACTTCTTCTGGATACTGCTTGTTTTGTAGGTCCTGGAAGCTGATTCAGATGAATCTCTGCTAAATGTAATTTTGCAAAACAGTGGGATGTTCCAAACTGCTGGATGCTTCAGAGGGGTGAAGGCTTCTGAGAAGAAAGCTTTTGTAGAGGAGTATCTCAGATGGTACATCCTTGACAGAAACCACAGTGCCATTCAACGGTAATCAATAAATAGTTATAAATAATTAAAAACTATTCTGAAGTTCTATGCTCAGTACTCAAGATCATTGAGTGTTGATCTAGAGTATCAATGCTCAATGTCAATACTGTGAACAACTGCCACTGACATCATGACACTAATTAACTAAGAAAAACTAATTAGGTATAAAAATTGGGATCAGATTAGAGATATGACATTAGTAGATCAGACATCAAATTTAACCAGCTTCCTTCCTTAATTGTTTTTGTTTTAATCTGTCGTAGGTAACACATCTTTTTGTGTTTTTCTGAAAAATTGTGTGAAATATTAGAATATACAGAGCAATACTTGCCAAATTCTGAGTTTCACCTTCTATCATCCATTCGGAATTTTATGTGCAACAGGTTTTGAATCGTTGTTCACCATTACACAGATTAATCATAGGCATGGCACATGAAAAATATTTCAATGTGACTTATAAAAATATACTGTTGCATGACAATTTCGTTTTTTGCACAATGAAAACATTTTTTTAAGTTTCGATTTATATTTACTTTTAATGATAACTTTTGAGCACTGTGGAAAATTAGCTTTACTTTTTATTTTTTGTTTATCTTTTTGACTTTATATATACTCTATCAATACAGTACATTGCTTATCGTTAACAGATTCAAAGATGGACTGGCAAGTCTTGGTTTTTTTGCTGCACTGCAGCAGCATTCCAGTGTCCTGTCCCCAGTCCTATGTTTCTCTGCCAAGGCTCTGACTGCTTCAGACTTGGAGACCATGTTCCAACCAGATCTCAGCCCTGTAGGAAGCAACAGGCGGCAAAGGAGGGCAAAACAATTGTCTTCTGGGCAGATTATTTGCTTGATTGCGAAGGTTAGTAAGAACAAATTGTGTTATTCTAAAATTGTTTGTTTTATTGGAAAACAAAAATAAAAAGAAATAATTTGTACAAGGCATTATCTATTAACTACATTGTTTATCATCTTTCAGAGAAAACAACTGCTGTATCTCTAGAGGAAGTCCTGATGTTTGCAACAGGTCTCACAACGATTCCACCAGCAGGATGATCCCATCCCCACATCTTGAGTTTTTGAGTGATTCACCCTTTCCTATTGCAAACACCTGTGCAAACACACTTAAACTGCCACTTTTGGAATCTTACGCTGATTTTAGAGCTAACATGGACTTTGGAATACAAAATGCTCCGGGATTTGGATGTTACTAAAATTGAAAAACATGGTTTCTTGGTTAAATGTGTTTCCAAAAAATAGTTTGTTTTGCAAAACCTTTTTCTTGTTATGTTCTTTCTCGCAACTTTTAGCAAGTTGAAACAAATACTCAAAACTGTTAATTAAGAGTGTAATGTCAGATTTTATCTTCATAGTTCAAACTAAATGCACAATTTTGTGTATTAAAAAAGTTTAATTCTGAATAACAATGAAGTTTTCACTTTATATCAACAAAATGAACAGGAGACAAAATATAAGATTTGATGTTGCTTGTTTGTGTTCACAGCCTCGCAATGTTTTTGAGCAATAAATACAATTCCATTGCTGACTCCCAGTCTTGTGACTGCTGTTGTCCATGTTGTTGCATGGCTTCCTGTAGGTATTCCTCGATGTCTTTATCCCACACAACTCTGTCACCTGACTTGCTTCTGGGAAAACATCCAGATCGCTGTCCTCAACAGGAAATCCACAATCTCTTGATCCATATCTGCAAAGTCAGAATATAATTAATAATAGAATTGTGACAGCTGTTTTCTCTATTTAGTACAAATACTTGGAATCGTCTTTTTTTTTTGCTGGCTATAGTGAGCACTATCAGTGACAGCTTATACAGTGTATCACAAAAGCAAATACACCCTTCACATATAAGCTGTACTCACACTACTTTTCATTGTGTCAAAGTGAATTGTTGGTGTTATCCCATGACAAAATATACTTTAATAGCTGCGGAAATGTGAAGGGTGTACTTACTTTGTGTACATTAATAGCTATAGGTTACTTGTACATAGATAATAAGTGTCCTAACAACACTTCTGCATTATTATGTAATGTCAAGCATTATTTCTATTGTGAAGATGTCAATTACCTGTGAGGCAAGAGATAGAGTTCGTTAGGAATCCCCCCAGGACATGATGCAAGTCTGCTTGGCCGGATCCTGTGGTTATTCCAGAGACCTTTGCATTCATCCAGGTCTTTCTGCAGAACTCTGGTGAAGCAGAATCTGAGCAAGCACTGGTGCTCATGGCTTCCGTTGAAGTTTCCAGAGTCTCTTAAATCTCCGAACAAGTCCATCCAAAACTGAGACCTGAGGATAAATTGAATTAGAAACGGTTCTGTTCTTTTTCATATTAAAATGATAAAAACAAATTGTCCTTCTCCATGTCCATAACATTGAAAGCATGCTATAAATGTATGTCACACTGAATATCGCGCCCTACTTTTCCACGTGCAAACTAAAACTTTGTATAACATCTGATACCAAACAATGAAAAATTATAACTTGGACAAAAAAATTGCAAAAGCCTTATGAAAATAAATGTTTGAAACAAATTCACTTATTACCTGGCAACACGATAGCCATGTGACTGTCAACTCCATAGGCACTTCCTATGAAGTTGTCATGACAACAATAAACAAATCACAAGCTTAAACCTGCCTAACTAGAAAAATTTGCTTCACTGACATCTGACTTACGGTGTATGTTGCTATAATCACCAGAACCTTGTTTTTCACACAAAGAGTTTGGACGTACTTTATAAATCCGTTTAAACTCAGACTTTATGCTTACATGGACTTTACACTGTGATCAGCTTTCGCTGTACTTCACATCTGAAATACACAGATGTACCCACCTTCCTCTCCTGAAAGAAGACCACCATGACTCGATGCGTTGATTCCCTGTGGATGATCCGTAACTGTGGCTTGATGATCCAGCATAATAATCCGTATGCGCATGCCGGAGGGTACATTGTACTGCTGCCATAGTCCCGTTCTCTGTGCCTAGGTCTGTTCGCAGTCTCATTGGTATTACGCCAAGACTCTTGACACAGTTTATGTAATGCTGGGCAATGACAGAGGGATTGTTGTTTGTTGCCCCACAACAAGCCACATCATTCTTCTAGAAAACCCATCAATGCATCCTGAGATGGCCAAGCCGAATGGCTTCAGTTTGTCGTAGCCATCTACATGCCATATGTAATTGGGCCCCATAGAGTGGTACGTGCGTCTGGTAAACTTCCTGCGAGTCCTCAGAGCGATGCCCTGAGGATTCAGCTGCCTCAGCAGTCTCATTACAACATCACGTTTGACACGCAGGTTGTTTTTTTGTTTGAGAACCTGCCACATGGTCCGATAGCCAAATAATTGGCCTGGTCCTCTAAGCTCGGTCATAATGGCACGTCTCACGTCAGAAAGTGGAGAGTAGTTGCCTCGTCTATGCAGCCCTGCTACTTTCAAATGAGCCTTTAAAGAACGCAGGCTAACCGACACTTCGTGGTTGGTCTGGAGCATGTCCAGTATCACCTCGTATGTATATCCTGACTCAAAATATTCCCGAATAACGGTACTGAGGTTTGGATCACTGAGAACATTCATGTTTTTAGCAATCAAGTTTAAAGCCAGAATAACTTCCGGTTCAAAAGTAAAACGACCTGTCGTCCATCAGCGACTTCTTAGGTCTCCCACTGGGACCTACCTCTTCCGTTGTGTTTTCGTTAATGTTGTTGTGTTTTCGTTAATGTTGTTGTGTTTTTGTTAATGTTTTTGTGTTTTTGTTAATGTTGTTGTGTTTTTGTTAATGTTGTTGTGTTTTCGTTAATGTTGTTGTGTTTTTGTTAATGTTGTTGTGTTTTTGTTAATGTTGTAGTGCTTTCGTTAATGTTGTTGTGTTTTTGTTAATGTTGTTGTGTTTTCGTTAATGTTGTTGTGTTTTCGTTAATGTTGTTGTGTTTTTGTTAATGTTGTTGTGTTTTCGTTAATGTTGTTGTGTTTCGTTAATGTTGTTGTGTTTTTGTTAATGTTGTTGTGTTTTCGTTAATGTTGTTGTGTTTTCGTTAATGTTGTTGTGTTTCTGTTAATGTTGTTGTGTTTTTGTTAATGTTGTTGTGTTTTCGTTAATGTTGTTGTGTTTTCGTTAATGTTGTTGTGTTTTGCACCTCAGGGCCACCGTATTTTTAGGACGTGTTTTGGACGACCTTTTGTATATATATATTTATTCAGGATGCATATCCAACAAAATCCACATCTAATGTACAGCATTTTTTCTTATCTTTTTCCCCCCCCTCTAAAAAAAACCCACCCACCTCCACCCCCCCACTCTCTCCATGTAGCAACACATATAGCAGTATTACATTTGGCACTACTCATTTTTTGAAAGGCCAGAGTTAAAAGAAAAGAATACAACAAAAATATTAGAAAGATCGAAACAAGACAGTAAAAATCAATACAGATCAGTCTCTCAGGTCCAATCTAGTTAGGATGTCCAGGAAGGGAGTCCATATCTGGTCAAACTTCGCCAATGTCCCACGTATCGAGTGTAGAATTTTTTCAGGAGTGCAGTATGACAACAGTTCGTTGATCCAATGCTTCTTGTTTGGAGGCTCCATAGTTTTCCAATTTTTAAGTATACATTTTTTTGCTGCGGATGACGTTAACAAAACAAAGTATTTCTTGCAAAATTCAATTTCAAGGACCTAATATCTCCAAGTATCCAAATCCTGGGGTCAGGATCTAAAGGAAGCCCACAAACTGTTGATGTTATCAGTATTACATTATTCCAGTAGGTTTGCAAGTGTACACAATTCCAGAGCATATGAAGAAGATCGCCTACAGACGTCTTACACCTATGACATCTGTTAGTGATATTGGCATTCAGTTTATTCAACCTATATGGAGTATAATATGTACGATGTAAAATGTTAAATTGAATTTGCCTGTGTTTTGTTGATATTAATACTGTTTGAGATGAGTTTAGTAATTCGCTCCAGTTTTTATCATCATAGTTGCAGTTTAAGTCAGATTCCCATTTCGATTTTGTCGAGTACTTGTTATAAGTTGGTGATGAGGCAAGAACCATTCTATAAACACAAGAATAAGCCCTTTTGTAGTAATACGTTTTGGATCCAGTAAACATGATTCAAGCAGAGTTTCCTCTGGTTTATCTGGAAATATTTCTAATGATTGACTCTTAATCCAGTGTCTGATCTGCAAATATTTGAATAAACTGTGTCTATGCAAGTCATAGGATTCAGATAATTGATCGAAGCTGGCAAAGACATTATTGGTATAAAGATCACCGACTGATCTAATGCCTTTTCTGACCCATGTTTGTAATATACCATCCGCTATAGGTTGGGGAATGCTGGGGTTATCTTTAAGTGGAGTGTTAACCAGTAATTGTATGTTTAGGTGCAAGAAGGTATGTAGCTGTAACCATGCATTGTGGGTAGCTAAGATTAAAGGATTTGATGTAATTGTAGAGAGTTGCTTTTTTGAGCTCAAGAAAGGGATGATTGACAATGATCTGGATTTCAATTCTTGTTGTTCTATTGAGACCCACCTTACATTGTTACCATTTGAATGGGTCCACATCCATAGAGTACGGAACTGGGAAGCCAGATAATACACTCTAAAATTTGGAAGATTTAATCCTCCTTTAGCATAGGGAGCTTGTAAAGTAAGAAGCTTAACTCTTGGGACCTTCTTTCGCCATAAAAATAGAGATATTGCTTTATCCAAATCTTTGAAAAATGTCATTGGGACTTTTAGGGGGATACATTGGAATAAATAAATAAATTTAGGTAATATAGACATTTTAATTGAGTTAACTCTACCAATCAAGGATAATGGGAGATCTATCCATCGTTCCAGTTCTGCTTTGGTTTTATTAAATAATGAGATGTAATTCCTTCTGTAAATTTGGTCATGCGAAGAACTAATATTAATGCCAAGGTATGTAAAACCATCCATACTCCATTTAAATGAGCCAGGCAGTAGTTGTGTCTCCTGTTCTGTCATATTAAGTGGAAACGCTTCACTCTTGGAGTAATTGATTTTGTAACCGGAAACTGCACTGTATGTCTCCAGGCATGTCAGTAAAGATGGTAAGGATTTAGACGGTTGAGATATAAATACTAACAAATCATCCGCATATAGTGCAATTTTATGTTCTTCTGTACCTATTTTTATACCTGTAATAGATAAATCAGATCGGATAGCTATCGCTAATGGTTCTATAGCAATAGAAACAAGCTAGGAGAGCTTGGGCAGCCCTGTCTACAGCCCGAAAGAGCGAGAAGGCGTCCGACAGAACCCCATTAGTCAGAATCTGTGATCTAGGGCCATTAAAGAGTGTTCTTACGTATCCAATAAAGGTTTCACCAAAATTCATGGTTCTCATGGTCTCAAAAAGAAAATCAGGTTCAATTCTGTCGAACGCCTTCTCAGCATCCATAGAGAGAATCACCAGGGGGTGTCTCTGTCTTTTAGTGATATCAATAACATGAAGTAACCTCCGGATATTGTCTGCTCCCTGTCGATTCTTAACAAAACCTGTTTGATCTGCATGGATAATTTTTGGGATTATTTTCTCCAGTCGAGACGCTATTATTTTAGACAAGATTTTATAGTCAGAATTGAGAAGGCTCAGAGGTCTATAGTTGCTGCACTTTTGTACGTCTTTTCCAGGTTTGGGAAGTAATGTTATTGTTGCAAGTTCTAACGATTGAGGAAGTGTTGTCTTTTGGAATGCCTCCTTGATCATATTTGTAAGGGGAGTTAATAATTTGTTTGAAAAGGTTTTAAAAAATTCAATTGGAAAGCCGTCTGGTCCTGGGGCTTTATTATTTTGTAATGATTTAACAGCAAGGTGAACTTCCTCCTCACTAGCTTCCCCATCTAGTATGTCTTTGTCAGCTGTATTAATCTGGGGTAAATGTAAATTATTCAAAAATTGTTTTATATCTACACTGTCTTTGCGAAGCTCAGGTTTATATAACAATTGGTAATATTTTTTAAATTCCAAATTAATGTCTTTTGTATTTTCTAAATGTCTACCATCATCTGTGTTAATACTCTGAATATATCTTTCACTATCCTCTTTTTTTATTTGCCACGCCAGGAGTTTGCTTGTTTTATTGCCGAATTCGTAGTAATGATATCTTGTTCTAGCCATTGCTGCCTCAGCTTTACTTGTACACAGGTTGTCATATAAAATCCGTTTTTGTTTTAAAACATTAAGTAATTCTGGGCGCTTTGTTCTTGAATGATCAATCTCTAAACTCCTTATATCTTTTTCTAATTGAGAAAGCTGCTCCCTTTTTTGTTTGTTTTTATATGAGACATATGAAATAATGTGCCCTCTCATATAAGCCTTGAGCGCTTCCCATATATTTGAATGTGAGGAGGTATTTAAATTTACTTCCAAATATATATCAATTTTGGTATTCATAAAAGTGACAAATTCAGGGTCTCTAAGAAGATATTCTCTAAATCTCCATCTAGGAGAAGAGAAAACTGGTTGGTGTAGTTCTAGCTTCATTTGTATGGGATTATGGTCTGAAATCGTAGCAGCTAAGTAAGAACAGGATTTAATTTGTGACAAAAGTGGGTGTGAGATCAAAAACATGTCAATTCTTGAATAAGTGTTGGACGTGTTTTGGACTACCTTTGGATGTGTTTTGGACTACCTTTGGACGTATTTTGGACCACCTTTGGACGTGTTTTGGACCACCTTTGGACGTGTTTTGGACCACCTTTGGACGTGTTTTGGACCATATTTGGACGTGTTTTGGACCACCTTTTGGACGTGTTTTGGACAACTTTTGGACGTGTTTTGGACCCTTTTTGGACGTGTTATGGACCAACTTTGGACGTGATTTGGACCACCTTTGGACGTGTTTTGGACCACCTTTGGACGTGATTTGGACCACTTTTGGATGTATTTTGGACTACCTTTGGACGTGTTTTGGACTAAATTTTGGACGTGTTTTGGACGTGTTTTGGACCACCTTTGGACGTGTTTTGGACTTCCTTTGGACGTGTTTTGGACCACCTTTTGGACGTGTTTTGGACCCTTTTTGGATGTGTTTTGGACCCTTTTTGGACGTGTTGTGGACCACCTTTGGACGTGTTTTGGACTTCCTTTGGACGTGTTTTGGACCCTTTTTGGACTTGTTTTGGACCACCTTTGGACGTGTTTTGGACCACCTTTGGACGTATTTTGGACCACCTTTGGACGTATTTTGGACCACCTTTGGACGTGTTCTGGACCACCTTTGGACGTGATTTGGACCACTTTTGGACGTGTTTTGGACCACTTTTGAACGTGTTAATTTCATGTGTCTCATATTACAGGATAAAATGTATTTCTGTCTGTTTATAAATCTATTTGTAAATGTGTGTTTTGCTAAATTTTTGGATGTTTTTAGATGTGATTTGGAAGTTAGTTGTACATGTTTTGGACCTGTTTTAAATGTGCTTTAGACCTTTTTAGGAGGAGTTTTTAGGACGTGTTTTGGACGACCTTTTCGACGTGTTTTGGACTACCTTTTGGACGTGTTTTGGACCACCTTTGGACGTATTTTGGACCACCTTTGGACGTATTTTGGACTACCTTTGGACGTATTTTGGACCACATTTGGACGTGTTTTGGACCACCTTTGGACGTATTTTGGACCACCTTTGGACGTGTTTTGGACTACCTTTGGACGTGTTTTGGACCACCTTTGGACGTATTTTGGACCATCTTTGGACGTGTTTTGGACCACCTTTGGACGTATTTTGGACGTGTTTTGGACCACCTTTGGACGTGTTTTGGACTACCTTTGGATGTGTTTTGGACTACCTTTGGACGTATTTTGGACCACCTTTGGACGTGTTTTGGACCACCTTTGGACGTGTTTTGGACCACCTTTGGACGTGTTTTGGACCATATTTGGACGTGTTCTGGACCACCTTTGGACGGAAGCAGAAGTTTGAAGGGTGTCGACAGATAAGAGAGCAAGGGTAATTAACAAAAGAGAGAGAGACGAGGAGACAAAGGAGAAGGATGGAGAGGCAGGGACGGAGAAAAGCACCAAGAAGAATAAATGTCATAAAAGCTGTAATGACTTCACACAGAAAGAGGAGCTGCTGCAGAGCGAGGAGATAAAGAAGGAAGAGTATGAGGCTGATGGCGGCCGAGAGGACGATGATTAGGAGCCTAATTCCAGTTTATAACATGAAGGTGCTGCAGTCCTGACCGCCAGCGGCCCCTGGACACGCACAGTTAACTTTATTCAAAATAAAACAAAAAATAGGGAAAGTAAGACTGTTGAACAGCTTCACAGGTTCTGATGTGATGTCATCAGAACCTGATGACAGGTTCCGATGACATCACATCAGAACCTGATGTGATATAACAGGTTTGATTGTTTCCTTTGCTTCAGAGGTCACTGGGTAACAGGCTGGGATTCAGACCCAGAAACTTCTGATGTGACTTTAAACTTTTCTAATCGTTTTTTGGTCCAAATTTGGTTTGTGAAAGTAAACATGAAGAGTGATGTGAAAAGGAGAGATGGTGAAAGAGGATGGAGGCTTTGGACCCGTTTAAAACAATCAGTGTGGGCAGAGCCTAAAACTGATCTGACAGAAATAAATCAGACTGAACATGAGAACAGTGTGACCCACTGCCAAGACGCTAAGAAACTGGTGGGTCCAGTTCCTGGAAGGTTCTCCACTGGTCCAGGTCTGGATTCTGGTTCTACTGAGGTTGTTCAGAAACCAAAACTTTTAGACATTTTGAAAAGATTTAGTGATTCTGTAGCGATTTCTTTATGTTTTGATCAGCTTACTTTATGTTGTCGGACGGGTTTTATTGAAGTGATTTACTGGCACTAATCAGGCCTCAGTTTAGCTAAAGAAGCTCAACTAAGTGTAATATTATATGGTGTAGTGTTTCAGTGTGTTCATGTGTCTCATATTACAGGATAAAATGTATTTTTGTCTGTTTATAAATCTATTTGTAAATGTGTGTTTTGCAAAATTTTTGGATGTTTTTTAGATGTGATTTGGAAGTTAGTTGTACATGTTTTGGACCTGTTTTAAATGTGCTTTAGACCTTTTTAGGAGGAGTTTTTAGGACGTGTTTTGGACTACCTTTTGGACGTGATTTGGACCACCTTTTGGACGTGTTTGTACCACCTTCTGGACGTGTTTTGGACGTATTTGGACCACCTTTTGGACATGTTTTGGACTACCTTTTGGACGTGATTTGGACCACCTTTGGACGTGTTTTGGACCAACTTTGGACGTGTTTAGGAACACCTTTGGACGTGTTTTGGACTACCTTTTGGATGTGTTTTGGACCAACTTTGGACGTGTTTTGGAACACCTTTGGACGTGTTTTGGACCAACTTTGGATGTGTTTTGGACCACCTTTGGACGTGTTTTGGACCACCTTTTGGACGTGTTTTGGACCACTTCTGGACCTGTTTTTTGGATCTTCCTTGGACCTTTTTAGACGTGTTTTGGGCTACCTTTTGGACGTGTTTTGGACCACCTTTTGGACGTGTTTTGGACTACCTTTTGGACGTATTTGGACCACCTTTTGGACGTGATTTGGAGCAACTTTTGGACGTGTTTTGGACTACATTTTGGACGTGTTTTGGACTACCTGTTGGACGTGTTTTGGACCACCTTTGGAGGTGTTTTGGACTACATTTTGGACGTGTTTTGGACCATTTTTGGACGTGTTTTGCACCGCCTTTGGACATGTTTTGGACTATCTTTTGGACGTGTTTTGGACCACTTCTGGACCTGTTTTTTGGATCTTCCTTGGACCTTTTTGGACGTGTTTTGGACTACCTTTTGGACGTGTTTTGGACCACCTTTGGAGGTGTTTTGGACTACATTTTGGACGTGTTTTGGACTACCTTTTGGACGTGTTTTGGACCACCTTTGGAGGTGTTTTGGACTACATTTTGGACGTGTTTTGGACCATTTTTGGACGTGTTTTGGACCACCTTTGGACGTGTTTTGGACCACCTTTTGGACGTGTTATGGACCACTTCTGGACTTGTTTTTTGGATCTTCCTTGGACCTTTTTTGACGTGTTTTGGACTACCTTTTGGACGTGTTTTGGACCACCTTTGGAGTGTTTTGGACTACATTTTGGACGTGTTTTGGACCACCTTTGGACGTGTTTTGGACTACCTTTTGGACGTGATTTGGACCACCTTTTGGACGTGTTTGTACCACCTTCTGGACGTGTTTTGGACGTATTTGGACCACCTTTTGGACATGTTTTGGACTACCTTTTGGACGTGATTTGGACCACCTTTGGACGTGTTTTGGACCAACTTTGGACGTGTTTAGGAACACCTTTGGACGTGTTTTGGACTACCTTTTGGATGTGTTTTGGACCAACTTTGGACGTGTTTTGGAACACCTTTGGACGTGTTTTGGACCAACTTTGGATGTGTTTTGGACCACCTTTGGACGTGTTTTGGACCACCTTTTGGACGTGTTTTGGACCACTTCTGGACCTGTTTTTTGGATCTTCCTTGGACCTTTTTAGACGTGTTTTGGGCTACCTTTTGGACGTGTTTTGGACCACCTTTTGGACGTGTTTTGGACTACCTTTTGGACGTATTTGGACCACCTTTTGGACGTGTTTTGGAGCAACTTTTGGATGTGTTTTGGACTACATTTTGGACGTGTTTTGGACTACCTGTTGGACGTGTTTTGGACCACCTTTGGAGGTGTTTTGGACTACATTTTGGACGTGTTTTGGACCATTTTTGGACGTGTTTTGCACCGCCTTTGGACATGTTTTGGACTATCTTTTGGACGTGTTTTGGACCACTTCTGGACCTGTTTTTTGGATCTTCCTTGGACCTTTTTGGACGTGTTTTGGACTACCTTTTGGACGTGTTTTGGACCACCTTTGGAGGTGTTTTGGACTACATTTTGGACGTGTTTTGGACTACCTTTTGGACGTGTTTTGGACCACCTTTGGAGGTGTTTTGGACTACATTTTGGACGTGTTTTGGACCATTTTTGGACGTGTTTTGGACCACCTTTGGACGTGTTTTGGACCACCTTTTGGACGTGTTATGGACCACTTCTGGACTTGTTTTTTGGATCTTCCTTGGACCTTTTTTGACGTGTTTTGGACTACCTTTTGGACGTGTTTTGGACCACCTTTGGAGGTGTTTTGGACTACATTTTGGACGTGTTTTGGACCACCTTTTGGACGTGTTTTGGACTACCTTTTGGACGTGTTTTGGACTACCTTTTGGACGTGTTTGGACCACCTTTTGGATGTGTTTTGGACTACCTTTTGGACCTGTTTGGACCACCTTCTGGACGTGTTTTGGAGCAACTTTTGGACGTATTTTGGACCACCTTTGGACGTATTTTGGACCACCTTTGGACGTATTTTGGACCACCTTTGGACCTGTTTTGGACCACCTTTGGACGTGTTTTGGACCACCTTTGGACGTATTTTGGACCACCTTTGGACGTGTTTTGGACCACCTTTTGGACGTGTTTTGGACTACATTTTGGACGTGTTTTGGACCCTTTTTGGACGTGTTTTGGACCACCTTTTGGACGTGATTTGGACTACATTTTGGACGTGATTTGGACCAGCTTTGGACGTGATTTGGACCACTTTTGGATGTGTTTTGGACTACCTTTGGACGTGTTTTGGACCCTTTTTGGACGTGTTTTGGACCACCTTTTGGACGTGTTTTGGACTACATTTTGGACGTGATTTGGACCAGCTTTGGACGTGTTTTGGACCACCTTTTGGACGTGTTTTGGACCACCTTTGGACGTGTTTTGGACCACCTTTTGGACGTGTTTTGGACCACCTTTTGGACGTGTTTTGGACCACCGTTGGACGTATTTTGGACCACCTTTGGACGTGTTTTGGACCACCTTTGGACGTATTTTGGACCACCTTTGGACGTGTTTTGGACCACCTTTGGACGTGATTTGGACCACTTTTGGATGTGTTTTGGACTACCTTTCGACGTGTTTTGGACTATCTTTTGGACGTGTTTTGGACCATTTTTGGACGTGTTATGGACCACCTTTTGGACGTGTTTTGGACTACATTTTGGACGTGATTTGGACCAGTTTTGGACGTGTTTTGGACCACCTTTTGGACGTGATTTGGACTACATTTTGGACGTGATTTGGACCAGCTTTGGACGTGATTTGGAACACTTTTGGATGTGTTTTGGACGTGTTTTGGACCACCCTTGGACGTATTTTGGACCACCTTTGGACGTGTTTTGGACCACCTTTGAACGTATTTTGGACCACCTTTGGACGTGTTTTGGACCACCTTTTGGACGTGTTTTGGACAACTTTTGGACGTGATTTGGACCACTTTTGGATGTATTTTGGACTACCTTTGGACGTGTTTTGGACTACATTTTGGACGTGATTTGGACCAGCTTTGGACGTGTTTTGGACCACCTTTTGGACGTGTTTTGGACCACCTTTGGACGTGTTTTGGACCACCTTTTGGATGTGTTTTGGACCACCTTTTGGACGTGTTTTGGACCACCGTTGGACGTATTTTGGACCACCTTTGGACGTGTTTTGGACCACCTTTGGACGTATTTTGGACCACCTTTGGACGTGTTTTGGACCACCTTTGGACGTGATTTGGACCACTTTTGGATGTGTTTTGGACTACCTTTGGACGTGTTTTGGACTATCTTTTGGACGTGTTTTGGACCATTTTTGGACGTGTTATGGACCATCTTTGGACGTGTTTTGGACCACCTTTTGGACGTGTTTTGGACCCTTTTTGGACGTGTTTTGGACCACCTTTTGGACGTGTTTTGGACTACATTTTGGACGTGATTTGGACCAGTTTTGGGCGTGTTTTGGACCACCTTTTGGACGTGATTTGGACTACATTTTGGACGTGATTTGGACCAGCTTTGGACGTGATTTGGACTAAATTTTGGACGTGTTTTGGACCACCTTTGGACGTGTTTTGGACCACCTTTGAACGTATTTTGGACCAACTTTGGACGTGTTTTGGACCCTTTTTGGACGTGTTTTGGACCACCTTTTGGACGTGTTTTGGACTACATTTTGGACGTGATTTGGACCAGTTTTGGGCGTGTTTTGGACCACCTTTTGGACGTGATTTGGACTACATTTTGGACGTGATTTGGACCAGCTTTGGACGTGATTTGGACCACTTTTGGATGTGTTTTGGACGTGTTTTGGACCACCTTTGGATGTATTTTGGACCACCTTTGGACGTGTTTTGGACCACCTTTGAACGTATTTTGGACCACCTTTGGACGTGTTTTGGACCACCTTTTGGACGTGTTTTGGACAACTTTTGGACGTGATTTGGACCACTTTTGGATGTATTTTGGACTACCTTTGGACGTGTTTTGGACTAAATTTTGGACGTGTTTTGGACCACCTTTGGACGTGTTTTGGACCACCTTTTGGACGTGTTTTGGACAACTTTTGGACGTGTTTTGGACCCTTTTTGGACGTGTTATGGACCAACTTTGGACATGATTTGGACCACCTTTGGACGTGTTTTGGACCACCTTTGGACGTGTTTTGGACCACCTTTGGACGTATTTTGGACCACCTTTGGACGTGTTTTGGACTACCTTTGGACGTGTTTTGGACCACCTTTGGACGTGTTTTGGACCAACTTTGGACGTGTTTTGGACGACCTTTGGACGTGTTTTGGACCACCTTTGGACGTGATTTGGACCACATTTGGATGTGTTTTTTTGACTACCTTTTGGACGTGTTTTGGAACCTTTTTGGACGTGTTATGGACCAACTTTGGACGTGATTTGGACCACCTTTGGACGTGTTTTGGACCACCTTTGGACGTGATTTGGACCACTTTTGGATGTATTTTGGACTACCTTTGGACGTGTTTTGGACTAAATTTTGGACGTGTTTTGGACCACCTTTGGACGTGATTTGGACCACTTTTGGATGTATTTTGGACTACCTTTGGACGTGTTTTGGACTAAATTTTGGACGTGTTTTGGACCCTTTTTGGACGTGTTATGGACCAACTTTGGACGTGATTTGGACCACCTTTGGACGTGTTTTGGACCACCTTTGGACGTGATTTGGACCACTTTTGGATGTATTTTGGACTACCTTTGGACGTGTTTTGGACTAAATTTTGGACGTGTTTTGGACCCTTTTTGGACGTGTTATGGACCAACTTTGGACGTGATTTGGACCACCTTTGGACGTGTTTTGGACCACCATTGGACGTATTTTGGACCACCTTTGGACGTGTTTGGACTAAACTTTGGACGTGTTTTGGACCACCTTTTGGACGTGTTTTGGACCACCTTTTGGACGTGTTTTGGACCACCGTTGGACGTATTTTGGACCACCTTTGGACGTGTTTTGGACTAAATTTTGGACGTGTTTTGGACCCTTTTTGGACGTGTTATGGACCAACTTTGGACGTGATTTGGACCACCTTTGGACGTGTTTTGGACCACCATTGGACGTATTTTGGACCACCTTTGGACGTGTTTTGGACTAAACTTTGGACGTGTTTTGGACCACCTTTTGGACGTGTTTTGGACCACCTTTTGGACGTGTTTTGGACCACCGTTGGACGTATTTTGGACCACCTTTGGACGTGTTTTGGACCACCTTTGGACGTGATTTGGACCACTTTTGGATGTGTTTTGGACTACCTTTGGACGTGTTTTGGACTATCTTTTGGACGTGTTTTGGACCCTTTTTGGACGTGTTATGGACCACCTTTTGGACGTGTTTTGGACCATTTTTGGACCATATTTGGACGTGTTCTGGACCACCTTTGGACGTGATTTGGACCACTTTTGGACGTGTTTTGGACCACTTTTGAACGTGTTAATTTCATGTGTCTCATATTACAGGATAAAATGTATTTCTGTCTGTTTATAAATCTATTTGTAAATGTGTGTTTTGCTAAATTTTTGGATGTTTTTAGATGTGATTTGGAAGTTAGTTGTACATGTTTTAGACCTGTTTTAAATGTGCTTTAGACCTTTTTAGGAGGAGTTTTTAGGACGTGTTATGGACGACCTTTTGGACGTGTTTTGGACTACCTTTTGGACGTGTTTTGGACCACCTTTGGACGTATTTTGGACCACCTTTGGACGTGTTTTGGACTACCTTTGGACGTATTTTGGACCACCATTGGACGTGTTTTGGACCACCTTTGGACGTGTTTTGGACTACATTTTGGACGTGTTTTGGACCACCTTTGGACGTGTTTTGGACGTGTTTTGGACGACCTTTGGACGACCTTTGGACGTGTTTAGGACTTCCTTTGGACGTGTTTTGGACCACCTTTTGGACGTGTTTTGGACCACCTTTTGGACGTGTTTTGGACAACTTTTGGACGTGTTTTGGACCCTTTTTGGACGTGTTATGGACCAACTTTGGACGTGATTTGGACCACCTTTGGACGTGTTTTTGACCACCTTTGGACGTGATTTGGACCACTTTTGGATGTATTTTGGACTACCTTTGGACGTGTTTTGGACTAAATTTTGGACGTGTTTTGGACCCTTTTTGGACGTGTTATGGACCAACTTTGGACGTGATTTGGACCACCTTTGGACGTGTTTTGGACCACCTTTGGACGTGTTTTGGACCACATTTGGACGTATTTTGGACCACCTTTGGACGTGTTTTGGACCACCGTTGGACGTATTTTGGACCACCTTTGGACGTATTTTGGACCACCTTTGGACGTGTTTTGGACCACCTTTGGACGTGTTTCGGACTAAATTTTGGACGTGTTTTGGACCACCTTTGGACGTGTTTGGACCACCTTTGGACGTGTTTTGGACCACCTTTGGACGTATTTTGGACCACCTTTGGACGTGTTTTGGACCACCTTTGGACGTGATTTGGACCACTTTTGGATGTGTTTTGGACTACCTTTGGACGTGTTTTGGACTATCTTTTGGACGTGTTTTGGACCCTTTTTGGACGTGTTATGGACCATCTTTGGACGTGTTTTGGACCACCTTTTGGACGTGTTTTGGACCCTTTTTGGACGTGTTTTGGACCACCTTTTGGACGTGTTTTGGACCTTTTTGGACGTGTTATGGACCAACTTTGGACGTGTTTTGGACCACCTTTGGACGTGTTTTGGACCACCTTTTGGACGTGTTTTGGACAATTTTTGGACCATATTTGGACGTGTTCTGGACCACCTTTGGACGTGATTTGGACCACTTTGGACGTGTTTTGGACCACTTTTGGACGTGTTTTGGACCACCTTTGGACGTGATTTGGACCACTTTTGGATGTATTTTGGACTACCTTTGGACGTGTTTTGGACCCTTTTTGGACGTGTTTTGGACCCTTTTTGGACGTGTTTTGGACCACCTTTTGGACGTGTTTTGGACAATTTTTGGACCATATTTGGACGTGTTCTGGACCACCTTTGGACGTGATTTGGACCACTTTTGGACGTGTTTTGGACCACTTTTGAACGTGTTAATTTCATGTGTCTCATATTACAGGATAAAATGTATTTCTGTCTGTTTATAAATCTATTTCTAAATGTGTGTTTTGCTAAATTTTTGGATGTTTTTAGATGTGATTTGGAAGTTAGTTGTACATGTTTTGGACCTGTTTTAAATGTGCTTTAGACCTTTTTAGGAGGAGTTTTTAGGACGTGTTTTGGACCACTTTTGAACGTGTTAATTTCATGTGTCTCATATTACAGGATAAAATGTATTTCTGTCTGTTTATAAATCTATTTGTAAATGTGTGTTTTGCTAAATTTTTGGATGTTTTTAGATGTGATTTGGAAGTTAGTTGTACATGTTTTGGACCTGTTTTAAATGTGCTTTAGACCTTTTTAGGAGGAGTTTTTAGGACGTGTTTTGGACGACCTTTTGGACGTGTTTTGGACTACCTTTTGGACGTGTTTTGGACCACCTTTGGACGTATTTTGGACCACCTTTGGACGTGTTTTGGACTACCTTTGGACGTATTTTGGACCACCTTTGGACGTGTTTTGGACCACCTTTGGACGTATTTTGGACCACTTTTGGACGTGTTTTGGACCACCTTTGGACGTGATTTGGACCACTTTTGGATGTGTTTTGGACTACCTTTGGACGTGTTTTGGACTATCTTTTGGACGTGTTTTGGACCCTTTTTGGACGTGTTTTGGACCACCTTTGGACGTGGTTTGGACTAAATTTTGGACGTGTTTAGGACGACCTTTGGACGTGTTTTGGACCACGTTTTGGACGTGTTTTGGACCACTTCTGGACCTGTCTTTTGGATCTTCCTTGGACCTTTTTGGACGTGTTTTGGACTACATTTTGGACGTGATTTGGACCAGCTTTGGACGTGATTTGGACCACTTTTGGATGTGTTTTGGACGTGTTTTGGACCACCCTTGGACGTATTTTGGACCACCTTTGGACGTGTTTTGGACCACCTTTGAACGTATTTTGGACCACCTTTGGACGTGTTTTGGACCACCTTTTGGACGTGTTTTGGACAACTTTTGGACGTGATTTGGACCACTTTTGGATGTATTTTGGACTACCTTTGGACGTGTTTTGGACTAAATTTTGGACGTGTTTTGGACCACCTTTGGACGTGTTTTGGACCACCTTTTGGACGTGTTTTGGACAACTTTTGGACGTGTTTTGGACCCTTTTTGGACGTGTTATGGACCAACTTTGGACATGATTTGGACCACCTTTGGACGTGTTTTGGACCACCTTTGGACGTGTTTTGGACCACCTTTGGACGTATTTTGGACCACCTTTGGACGTGTTTTGGACTACCTTTGGACGTGTTTTGGACCACCTTTGGACGTGTTTTGGACCACCTTTGGACGTGTTTGGACCACCTTTGGACGTGTTTTGGACCACCTTTGGACGTGATTTGGACCACTTTTGGATGTGTTTTTTGACTACCTTTTGGACGTGTTTTGGAACCTTTTTGGACGTGTTATGGACCAACTTTGGACGTGATTTGGACCACCTTTGGACGTGTTTTGGACCACCTTTGGACGTGATTTGGACCACTTTTGGATGTATTTTGGACTACCTTTGGACGTGTTTTGGACTAAATTTTGGACGTGTTTTGGACCACCTTTGGACGTGTTTTGGACCACCTTTGGACGTGTTTTGGACCACCTTTGGACGTGATTTGGACCACTTTTGGATGTATTTTGGACTACCTTTGGACGTGTTTTGGACTAAATTTTGGACGTGTTTTGGACCCTTTTTGGACGTGTTATGGACCAACTTTGGACGTGATTTGGACCACCTTTGGACGTGTTTTGGACCACCTTTGGACGTGATTTGGACCACTTTGGATGTATTTTGGACTACCTTTGGACGTGTTTTGGACTAAATTTTGGACGTGTTTTGGACCCTTTTTGGACGTGTTATGGACCAACTTTGGACGTGATTTGGACCACCTTTGGACGTGTTTTGGACCACCATTGGACGTATTTTGGACCACCTTTGGACGTGTTTTGGACTAAACTTTGGACGTGTTTTGGACCACCTTTTGGACGTGTTTTGGACCACCTTTTGGACGTGTTTTGGACCACCGTTTGGACGTATTTTGGACCACCTTTGGACGTGTTTTGGACCACCTTTGGACGTATTTTGGACCACCTTTGGACGTGTTTTGGACCACCTTTGGACGTGATTTGGACCACTTTTGGATGTGTTTTGGACTACCTTTGGACGTGTTTTGGACTATCTTTTGGACGTGTTTTGGACCCTTTTTGGACGTGTTATGGACCACCTTTTGGACGTGTTTTGGACCATTTTTGGACCATATTTGGACGTGTTCTGGACCACCTTTGGACGTGATTTGGACCACTTTTGGACGTGTTTTGGACCACTTTTGAACGTGTTAATTTCATGTGTCTCATATTACAGGATAAAATGTATTTCTGTCTGTTTATAAATCTATTTGTAAATGTGTGTTTTGCTAAATTTTTGGATGTTTTTAGATGTGATTTGGAAGTTAGTTGTACATGTTTTAGACCTGTTTTAAATGTGCTTTAGACCTTTTTAGGAGGAGTTTTTAGGACGTGTTATGGACGACCTTTTGGACGTGTTTTGGACTACCTTTTGGACGTGTTTTGGACCACCTTTGGACGTATTTTGGACCACCTTTGGACGTGTTTTGGACTACCTTTGGACGTATTTTGGACCACCTTTGGACGTGTTTTGGACCACCTTTGGACGTATTTTGGACCACCTTTGGACGTGTTTTGGACTAAATTTTGGACGTGTTTTGGACCACCTTTGGACGTGTTTTGGACCACCTTTGGACGTATTTTGGACCACCTTTGGACGTGTTTTGGACCACCTTTGGACGTGTTTTGGACTATCTTTTGGACGTGTTTTGGACCCTTTTTGGACGTGTTTTGGACCACCTTTGGACGTGGTTTGGACTAAATTTTGGACGTGTTTAGGACGACCTTTGGACGTGTTTTGGACCGTTTTTGGACGTGTTTTGGACCACTTCTGGACCTGTCTTTGGATCTTCCTTGGACCTTTTTGGACGTGTTTTGGACTACATTTTGGACGTGATTTGGACCAGCTTTGGACGTGATTTGGACCACTTTTGGATGTGTTTTGGACGTGTTTTGGACCACCCTTGGACGTATTTTGGACCACCTTTGGACGTGTTTTGGACCACCTTTGAACGTATTTTGGACCACCTTTGGACGTGTTTTGGACCACCTTTTGGACGTGTTTTGGACAACTTTTGGACGTGATTTGGACCACTTTTGGATGTATTTTGGACTACCTTTGGACGTGTTTTGGACTAAATTTTGGACGTGTTTTGGACCACCTTTGGACGTGTTTTGGACCACCTTTTGGACGTGTTTTGGACAACTTTTGGACGTGTTTTGGACCCTTTTTGGACGTGTTATGGACCAACTTTGGACATGATTTGGACCACCTTTGGACGTGTTTTGGACCACCTTTGGACGTGTTTTGGACCACCTTTGGACGTATTTGGACCACCTTTGGACGTGTTTTGGACTACCTTTGGACGTGTTTTGGACCACCTTTGGACGTGTTTTGGACCAACTTTGGACGTGTTTTGGACCACCTTTGGACGTGTTTTGGACCACCTTTGGACGTGATTTGGACCACATTTGGATGTGTTTTTTGACTACCTTTTGGACGTGTTTTGGAACCTTTTTGGACGTGTTATGGACCAACTTTGGACGTGATTTGGACCACCTTTGGACGTGTTTTGGACCACCTTTGGACGTGATTTGGACCACTTTTGGATGTATTTTGGACTACCTTTGGACGTGTTTTGGACTAAATTTTGGACGTGTTTTGGACCACCTTTGGACGTGTTTTGGACCACCTTTGGACGTGTTTTGGACCACCTTTGGACGTGATTTGGACCACTTTTGGATGTATTTTGGACTACCTTTGGACGTGTTTTGGACTAAATTTTGGACGTGTTTTGGACCCTTTTTGGACGTGTTATGGACCAACTTTGGACGTGATTTGGACCACCTTTGGACGTGTTTTGGACCACCTTTGGACGTGATTTGGACCACTTTTGGATGTATTTTGGACTACCTTTGGACGTGTTTTGGACTAAATTTTGGACGTGTTTTGGACCCTTTTTGGACGTGTTATGGACCAACTTTGGACGTGATTTGGACCACCTTTGGACGTGTTTTGGACCACCATTGGACGTATTTTGGACCACCTTTGGACGTGTTTTGGACTAAACTTTGGACGTGTTTTGGACCACCTTTTGGACGTGTTTGGACCACCTTTTGGACGTGTTTTGGACCACCTTTTGGACGTATTTTGGACCACCTTTGGACGTGTTTTGGACCACCTTTGGACGTATTTTGGACCACCTTTGGACGTGTTTTGGACCACCTTTGGACGTGATTTGGACCACTTTTGGATGTGTTTTGGACTACCTTTGGACGTGTTTTGGACTATCTTTTGGACGTGTTTTGGACCCTTTTTGGACGTGTTATGGACCACCTTTTGGACGTGTTTTGGACCATTTTTGGACCATATTTGGACGTGTTCTGGACCACCTTTGGACGTGATTTGGACCACTTTTGGACGTGTTTTGGACCACTTTTGAACGTGTTAATTTCATGTGTCTCATATTACAGGATAAAATGTATTTCTGTCTGTTTATAAATCTATTTGTAAATGTGTGTTTTGCTAAATTTTTGGATGTTTTTAGATGTGATTTGGAAGTTAGTTGTACATGTTTTAGACCTGTTTTAAATGTGCTTTAGACCTTTTTAGGAGGAGTTTTTAGGACGTGTTATGGACGACCTTTTGGACGTGTTTTGGACTACCTTTTGGACGTGTTTTGGACCACCTTTGGACGTATTTTGGACCACCTTTGGACGTGTTTTGGACTACCTTTGGACGTATTTTGGACCACCTTTGGACGTGTTTTGGACCACCTTTGGACGTATTTTGGACCACCTTTGGACGTGTTTTGGACTAAATTTTGGACGTGTTTTGGACCACCTTTGGACGTGTTTTGGACCACCTTTGAACGTATTTTGGACCACCTTTGGACGTGTTTTGGACCACCTTTGGACGTGATTTGGACCACTTTTGGATGTGTTTTGGACTACCTTTGGACGTGTTTTGGACTATCTTTTGGACGTGTTTTGGACCCTTTTTGGACGTGTTTTGGACCACCTTTGGACGTGGTTTGGACTAAATTTTGGACGTGTTTAGGACGACCTTTGGACGTGTTTTGGACCACGTTTTGGACGTGTTTTGGACCACTTCTGGACCTGTCTTTTGGATCTTCCTTGGACCTTTTTGGACGTGTTTTGGACTACATTTTGGACGTGATTTGGACCAGCTTTGGACGTGATTTGGACCACTTTTGGATGTGTTTTGGACGTGTTTTGGACCACCCTTGGACGTATTTTGGACCACCTTTGGACGTGTTTTGGACCACCTTTGAACGTATTTTGGACCACCTTTGGACGTGTTTTGGACCACCTTTTGGACGTGTTTTGGACAACTTTTGGACGTGATTTGGACCACTTTTGGATGTATTTTGGACTACCTTTGGACGTGTTTTGGACTAAATTTTGGACGTGTTTTGGACCACCTTTGGACGTGTTTTGGACCACCTTTTGGACGTGTTTTGGACAACTTTTGGACGTGTTTTGGACCCTTTTTGGACGTGTTATGGACCAACTTTGGACATGATTTGGACCACCTTTGGACGTGTTTTGGACCACCTTTGGACGTGTTTTGGACCACCTTTGGACGTATTTTGGACCACCTTTGGACGTGTTTTGGACTACCTTTGGACGTGTTTTGGACCACCTTTGGACGTGTTTTGGACCAACTTTGGACGTGTTTTGGACCACCTTTGGACGTGTTTGGACCACCTTTGGACGTGATTTGGACCACATTTGGATGTGTTTTTTTGACTACCTTTTGGACGTGTTTTGGAACCTTTTTGGACGTGTTATGGACCAACTTTGGACGTGATTTGGACCACCTTTGGACGTGTTTTGGACCACCTTTGGACGTGATTTGGACCACTTTTGGATGTATTTTGGACTACCTTTGGACGTGTTTTGGACTAAATTTTGGACGTGTTTTGGACCCTTTTTGGACGTGTTATGGACCAACTTTGGACGTGATTTGGACCACCTTTGGACGTGTTTTGGACCACCTTTGGACGTGATTTGGACCACTTTTGGATGTATTTTGGACTACCTTTGGACGTGTTTTGGACTAAATTTTGGACGTGTTTTGGACCCTTTTTGGACGTGTTATGGACCAACTTTGGACGTGATTTGGACCACCTTTGGACGTGTTTTGGACCACCATTGGACGTATTTTGGACCACCTTTGGACGTGTTTTGGACTAAACTTTGGACGTGTTTTGGACCACCTTTTGGACGTGTTTTGGACCACCTTTTGGACGTGTTTTGGACCACCGTTGGACGTATTTTGGACCACCTTTGGACGTGTTTTGGACCACCTTTGGACGTGATTTGGACCACTTTTGGATGTATTTTGGACTACCTTTGGACGTGTTTTGGACTAAATTTTGGACGTGTTTTGGACCCTTTTTGGACGTGTTATGGACCAACTTTGGACGTGATTTGGACCACCTTTGGACGTGTTTTGGACCACCTTTGGACGTGATTTGGACCACTTTTGGATGTATTTTGGACTACCTTTGGACGTGTTTTGGACTAAATTTTGGACGTGTTTTGGACCCTTTTTGGACGTGTTATGGACCAACTTTGGACGTGATTTGGACCACCTTTGGACGTGTTTTGGACCACCATTGGATGTTTTGGACCACCTTTGGACGTGTTTTGGACTACCTTTGGACGTGTTTTGGACCACCTTTTGGACGTGTTTTGGACCACCTTTTGGACGTGTTTGGACCACCGTTGGACGTATTTTGGACACCTTTGGACGTGTTTTTGGACCACCTTTGGACTATTTTGGACACCTTTGGACGTGTTTTGGACCACTTTGGACGTGTTTCGGACAACTTTGGACGTGTTTTGGACGACCTTTGGACGTGTTTTGGACTATCTTTTGGACGTGTTTTGGACCTTTTTGGACGTGTTTGGACCACCTTTTGGACGTGTTTTGGACGATTTTTGGACCATATTTGGACGTGTTTTGGACCACCTTTGGACGTGATTTTGGACCACTTTTGGACGTGTTTTGGACCACTTTTGAACGTGTTTATTTCATGTGTCTCATATTACAGGAAAATGTATTTCTGTCTGTTTATAAATCTATTTGTAATGTGTGTTTTGCTAAATTTTTGGATGTTTTTAGATGTGATTTGGAAGTTAGTTGTACATGTTTTAGACCTGTTTTAAATGTGCTTTAGACCTTTTTAGGAGGAGTTTTTTAGGACGTGTTATGACGACCTTTTGGACGTGTTTTGGACTACCTTTTGGACGTTTTTGGACCACCTTTGGACGTATTTTGGACACCTTTGGACGTGTTTTGGACTACCTTTGGACGTATTTTGGACCACCTTTTGGACTGTTTTGGACCACCTTTGGACGTATTTTGGACCACCTTTGGACGTGTTTTGGACTAAATTTGGACGTGTTTTGGACCACCTTTGGACGTGTTTTTTGGACCACCTTTTGGACGTGATTTGGACCATTTTGGATGTTTTGGACTACCTTTGGACGTGTTTTGGACTCTTTTGGACGTGTTTTGGACCCTTTTTGGACGTGTTTTTGGACCACTTTGGACGTGGTTTGGACTTAATTTTGGCACGTGTTTAGATCGACCTTTGGACGTGTTTTGGACCACCTTTGGACTTTTTTTGGACCACCTTTGGACGTGTTTTGGACCACCTTTGGACGTGATTTGGACCACTTTTGGATGTGTTTTGGACTACCTTTGGACGTGTTTTGGACTATCTTTTGGACGTGTTTTGGACCCTTTTTGGACGTGTTGGACCATCTTTGGACGTGATTTGGACACCTTTGGACGTGTTTTTGGACTATCTTTGGACGTGTTTTGGACCCTTTTTGGACGTGTTTTGGACCACCTTTGGACGTTTTTGGACTTCCTTTGGACGTGTTTTGGACAATTTTTGGACGTGTTTTGGACCCTTTTGGATGTGTTTTGGACCCTTTTTGGACGTGTTTTGGACCACCTTTGGACGTGTTTTGGACCACCTTTGGACGTGTTTTTGGACCTTTTTGGACGTGTTTTGGACCACCATTGGACGTGTTTTGGACCACCTTTGGACGTGTTTTGGACTACATTTTGGACGTGTTTTGGACCACCTTTGGACGTGTTTTGGACTGTTTTTGGACGACCTTTGGACGACCTTTTGGACGTGTTTGGACCTTTGGACGTGTTTTGGACGACCTTTGGACGTGATTTGGACCACTTTTGGATGTGTTTTGGACTACCTTTGGACGTATTTTGGACCACCTTTGGACGTGTTTTGGACCACCTTTGGACGTGTTTTGGACCACCATTGGACGTGTTTTGGACCACCTTTGGACGTGATTTGGACCACTTTTGGATGTGTTTTGGACTACCTTTGGACGTGTTTTGGACTATCTTTTGGACGTGTTTTGGACCCTTTTTGGACGTGTTATGGACCATCTTTGGACATGATTTGGACCACCTTTGGACGTGTTTTGGACTATCTTTTGGACGTGTTTTGGACCACATTTTGGACGTCTTTTGGACCGCCTTTGGACGTGTTTTGGACTTCCTATGGACGTGTTTTGGACCACCTTTTGGACGTGTTTTGGACCCTTTTTTGACGTGTTTTGGACCCTTTTTGGACGTGTTTTGGACCACCTTTGGACGTGTTTTGGACCACCTTTTGGACGTGTTTTGGACCCTTTTGGACGTGTTTTGGACCACCATTGGACGTTTTTTGGACCACCTTTGGACGTGTTTTGGACTACATTTTGGACGTGTTTTGGACCACCTTTGGACGTGTTTTGGACGTGTTTTGGACGACCTTTGGACGACCTTTGGACGTGTTTAGGACTTCCTTTGGACGTGTTTTGGACGACCTTTGGACGTGATTTGGACCACTTTTGGATGTGTTTTGGACTACCTTTGGACGTATTTTGGACCACCTTTGGACGTGTTTTGGACCACCTTTGGACGTATTTTGGACCACCTTTGGACGTGTTTTGGACCCTTTTTGGACGTGTTTTGGACCCTTTGGACGTGTTTTGGACCACCTTTGACGTGTTTTGGACTACATTTTGGACGTATTTTGGACCACCTTTGGACGTGTTTTTGGACTGTTTTGGACGACCTTTGGACACTTTGGACGTGTTTAGGACTTCCTTTGGACGTGTTTTGGACCACCTTTGGACGTGTTTTGGACCACCTTTTGGACGTGTTTTGGACTATCTTTTGGACGTTTTTTGGACCCTTTTTGGACGTGTTTTGGACCACCTTTGGACGTGTTTTGGACTTCCTTTGGACGTGTTTTGGACCACCTTTTGGACGTGTTTTGGACCCTTTTTGGATGTGTTTTGGACCACCTTTGGACGTGTTTTGGACGTGTTTTGGACGACCTTTGGACGTGTTTAGGACTTCCTTTGGACGTGTTTTGGACCACCTTTTTGGACGTGTTTTGGACCACTTTTGGACGTGTTTTGGACCCTTTTTGGACGTGTTATGGACCAACTTTGGACGTGATTTGGACCACCTTTGGACGTGTTTTGGACCACCTTTGGACGTGATTTTGGACCACTTTTGGATGTATTTTGGACTACCTTTGGACGTGTTTTGGACTAAATTTTGGACGTGTTTTGGACCCTTTTTGGACGTGTTATGGACCAACTTTGGACGTGATTTGGACGTGATTTGGACCACCTTTGGACGTGTTTTGGACCACCTTTGGACGTGTTTTGGACCACATTTGGACGTATTTTGGACCACCTTTGGACGTGTTTTGGACCACCGTTGGACGTATTTTGGACCACCTTTGGACGTATTTGGACCACCTTTGGACGTGTTTTGGACCACCTTTGGACGTGTTTCGGACTAAATTTTGGACGTGTTTTGGACCACCTTTGGACGTGTTTTGGACCACCTTTGGACGTGTTTTGGACCACCTTTGGACGTATTTTGGACCACCTTTGGACGTGTTTTGGCACCTTTGGACGTGATTTGGACCACTTTTGGATGTGTTTTGGACTACCTTTGGACGTGTTTTGGACTATCTTTTGGACGTGTTTTGGACCCTTTTGGACGTGTTATGGACCATCTTTGGACGTGTTTTGGACCACCTTTTGGACGTGTTTTGGACCTTTTTGGACGTGTTTTGGACCACCTTTTGGACGTGTTTTGGACCCTTTTTGGACGTGTTATGGACCAACTTTGGACGTGTTTTGGACCACCTTTGGACGTGTTTTGGACCACCTTTTGGACGTGTTTTGGACAATTTTTGGACCATATTTGGACGTGTTCTGGACCACCTTTGGACGTGATTTGGACCACTTTTGGACGTGTTTTGGACCACTTTTTGGACGTGTTTTGTACCACCTTTGGACGTGATTTGGACCACTTTTGGATGTATTTTGGACTACCTTTGGACGTGTTTTGGACCCTTTTTGGACGTGTTTTGGACCCTTTTTGGACGTGTTTTGGACCACCTTTTGGACGTGTTTTGGACAATTTTTGGACCATATTTGGACGTGTTCTGGACCACCTTTGGACGTGATTTGGACCACTTTTGGACGTGTTTGGACCACTTTTGAACGTGTTAATTTCATGTGTCTCATATTACAGGATAAAATGTATTTCTGTCTGTTTATAAATCTATTTCTAAATGTGTGTTTTGCTAAATTTTTGGATGTTTTTAGATGTGATTTGGAAGTTGTACATGTTTTGGACCTGTTTTTAAATGTGCTTTAGACCTTTTTAGGAGGAGTTTTTTAGGACGTGTTTTGGACCACTTTTGAACGTGTTAATTTCATGTGTCTCATATTACAGGATAAATGTATTTCTGTCTGTTTATAAATCTATTTGTAAATGTGTGTTTTGCTAAATTTTGGATGTTTTTAGATGTGATTTGGAAGTTAGTTGTACATGTTTTGGACCTGTTTTAAATGTGCTTTAGACCTTTTTAGGAGGAGTTTTTAGGACGTGTTTTGACGACCTTTTGGACGTGTTTTGGACTACCTTTTGGACGTGTTTTGGACCACCTTTGGACGTATTTTGGACCACCTTTGGACGTGTTTTGGACTACCTTTGGACGTATTTTGGACCACCTTTGGACTGTTTTGGACCACCTTTGGACGTATTTTGGACCACCTTTGGACGTGTTTTGGACTAAATTTTGGACGTGTTTTGGACCACCTTTGGACGTGTTTTGGACCACCTTTGAACATATTTTGGACCACCTTTGGACGTGTTTTGGACCACCTTTGGACGTGATTTGGACCTTTTGGATGTTTTGGACTACCTTTGGACGTGTTTTGGACTATCTTTTGGACGTGTTTTGGACCTTTTTGGACGTGTTTTGGACCACCTTTGGACGTGTTTTGGACTAAATTTTGACGTGTTTGGACGACCTTTGGACGTGTTTTGGACCACGTTTGGACGTGTTTTGGACCACTTCTGGACTGTCTTTTGGATCTTCCTTGGACCTTTTTGGACGTGTTTTTGGACTACATTTTGGACGTGATTTGGACCAGCTTTGGACGTGATTTGGACCACTTTGGATGTGTTTTGACGTGTTTTGGACCACCCTTGGACGTATTTTGGACCACCTTTGGACGTGTTTTGGACCACCTTTGAACGTATTTTGGACCACCTTTGGACGTGTTTTTGGACCACCTTTTGGACGTGTTTTGGACAACTTTGGACGTGATTTGGACCACTTTTGGATGTATTTTGGACTACCTTTGGACGTGTTTTGGACTACATTTTGGACGTGATTTGGACCAGCTTTGGACGTGTTTTGGACCACCTTTTGGACGTCTTTTTGGACCACTTTTGGACGTGTTTTGGACCACCTTTTGGATGTGTTTTGGACCACCTTTTGGACGTGTTTTGGACCACCGTTGGACGTATTTTGGACCACCTTTGGACGTGTTTTGGACCACCTTTGGACGTATTTTGGACCACCTTTGGACGTGTTTTGGACCACCTTTGGACGTGATTTGGACCACTTTTGGATGTGTTTTGGACTACCTTTGGACGTGTTTTGGACTATCTTTTGGACGTGTTTTGGACCATTTTTGGACGTTTATGGACCATCTTTGGACGTGTTTTGGACCACCTTTTGGACGTGTTTTGGACCCTTTTTGGACGTGTTTTGGACCACCTTTGGACGTGTTTTGGACTACATTTTGGACGTGATTTGGACCAGTTTTGGGCGTGTTTTGGACCACCTTTTGGACGTGATTTGGACTACATTTTGGACGTGATTTGGACCAGCTTTGGACGTGATTTGGACCACTTTTGGATGTGTTTTGGACCACCTTTGGATGTATTTTGGACCACCTTTGGACGTGTTTTGGACTAAATTTGGACGTGTTTTGGACCACCTTTGGACGTGTTTTGGACCACCTTTGGACGTGTTTTGGACCACCTTTGGACGTGTTTTGGACCACCTTTGGACGTGATTTGGACCACTTTTGGATGTATTTTGGACTACCTTTGGACGTGTTTTGGACTAAATTTTGGACGTGTTTTGGACCCTTTTTGGACGTGTTATGGACCAACTTTGGACGTGATTTGGACCACCTTTGGACGTGTTTTGGACCACCTTTGGACGTGATTTGGACCACTTTTGGATGTATTTTGGACTACCTTTGGACGTGTTTTGGACTAAATTTTGGACGTGTTTTGGACCCTTTTTGGACGTGTTATGGACCAACTTTGGACGTGATTTGGACCACCTTTGGACGTGTTTTGGACCACCATTGGACGTATTTTGGACCACCTTTGGACGTGTTTTGGACTAAACTTTGGACGTGTTTTGGACCACCTTTTGGACGTGTTTTGGACCACCTTTGGACGTGTTTTGGACCACCGTTGGACGTATTTTGGACCACCTTTGGACGTGTTTTGGACCACCTTTGGACGTGTTTTGGACCACCTTTGGACGTGATTTGGACCACTTTTGGATGTGTTTTGGACTACCTTTGGACGTGTTTTGGACTATCTTTTGGACGTGTTTTGGACCCTTTTTGGACGTGTTATGGACCACCTTTTGGACGTGTTTTGGACCATTTTTGGACCATATTTGGACGTGTTCTGGACCACCTTTGGACGTGATTTGGACCACTTTTGGACGTGTTTTGGACCACTTTTGAACGTGTTAATTTCATGTGTCTCATATTACAGGATAAAATGTATTTCTGTCTGTTTATAAATCTATTTGTAAATGTGTGTTTTGCTAAATTTTTGGATGTTTTTAGATGTGATTTGGAAGTTAGTTGTACATGTTTTAGACCTGTTTTAAATGTGCTTTAGACCTTTTTAGGAGGAGTTTTTAGGACGTGTTATGGACAACCTTTTGGACGTGTTTTGGACTACCTTTTGGACGTGTTTTGGACCACCTTTGGAAGTATTTTGGACCACCTTTGGACGTGTTTTGGACTACCTTTGGACGTATTTTGGACCACCTTTGGACGTGTTTTGGACCACCTTTGGACGTATTTTGGACCACCTTTGGATGTGTTTGGACTAAATTTTGGACGTGTTTTGGACCACCTTTGGACGTGTTTTGGACCACCTTTGGACGTATTTTGGACCACCTTTGGACGTGTTTGGACCACCTTTGGACGTGATTTGGACCACTTTTGGATGTGTTTTGGACTACCTTTGGACGTGTTTTGGACTATCTTTTGGACGTGTTTTGGACCCTTTTTGGACGTGTTTTGGACCACCTTTGGACGTGGTTTGGACTTAATTTTGGACGTGTTTAGATCGACCTTTGGACGTGTTTTGGACCACCTTTGGACTTGTTTTGGACCACCTTTGGACGTGTTTTGGACCACCTTTGGACGTGATTTGGACCACTTTTGGATGTGTTTTGGACCCTTTTTGGACGTGTTATGGACCATCTTTGGACGTGATTTGGACCACCTTTTGACGTGTTTTGGACTATCTTTTGGACGTGTTTTGGACCCTTTTTGGACGTGTTTTGGACCACCTTTGGACGTGTTTTGGACTTCCTTTGGACGTGTTTTGGACCACCTTTTGGACTTGTTTTGGACCCTTTTTTGGATGTGTTTTGGACCCTTTTTGGACGTGTTTTGGACAACTTTTGGACGTGATTTGGACTACATTTTGGACGTGATTTGGACCAGCTTTGGACGTGATTTGGACCACTTTTGGATGTGTTTTGGACCACCTTTGGATGTATTTTGGACCACCTTTGGACGTGTTTTGGACTAAATTTTGGACGTGTTTTGGACCACCTTTGGACGTGTTTTGGACACCTTTGGACGTGTTTTGGACCACCTTTGGACGTGTTTTGGACCCACTTTGGACGTGATTTGGACCACTTTTGGATGTATTTTGGACTACCTTTGGACGTGTTTTGGACTAAATTTTGGACGTGTTTTGGACCCTTTTTGGACGTGTTATGGACCAACTTTGGACGTGATTTGGACCACCTTTGGACGTGTTTTGGACCACCTTTGGACGTGATTTGGACCACTTTTGGATGTATTTTGGACTACCTTTGGACGTGTTTTGGACTAAATTTTGGACGTGTTTTGGACCCTTTTGGACGTGTTATGGACCAACTTTGGACGTGATTTGGACCACCTTTGGACGTGTTTTGGACCACCATTGGACGTATTTTGGACCACCTTTGGACGTGTTTTGGACCAAACTTTGGACGTGTTTTGGACCACCTTTTGGACGTGTTTTGGACCATATTTGGACGTGTTTTGGACCACCTTTGGACGTATTTTGGACCACTTTTGGACGTGTTTTGGACGTGTTTTGGACCACCTTTGGACGTGATTTGGACCACTTTTGGATGTGTTTTGGACTACCTTTGGACGTGTTTTGGACTATCTTTTGGACGTGTTTTGGACCCTTTTTGGACGTGTTATGGACCACCTTTTGGACGTGTTTTGGACCATTTTGGACCATATTTGGACGTGTTCTGGACCACCTTTGGACGTGATTTGGACCACTTTTGGACGTGTTTTGGACCACTTTTGAACGTGTTAATTTCATGTGTCTCATATTACAGGATAAAATGTATTTCTGTCTGTTTATAAATCTATTTGTAAATGTGTGTTTTGCTAAATTTTGGATGTTTTTAGATGTGATTTGGAAGTTAGTTGTACATGTTTTAGACCTGTTTTAAATGTGCTTTAGACCTTTTTAGGAGGAGTTTTTAGGACGTGTTATGGACAACCTTTTGGACGTGTTTTGGACTACCTTTTGGACGTGTTTTGGACCACCTTTGGAAGTATTTTGGACACCTTTGGACGTGTTTTGGACTACCTTTGGACGTATTTTGGACCACCTTTGGACGTGTTTTGGACCACCTTTGGACGTATTTTGGACCACCTTTGGACGTGTTTTGGACTAAATTTTGGACGTGTTTTGGACCACCTTTGGACGTGTTTTGGACCACCTTTGGACGTATTTTGGACCACCTTTGGACGTGTTTTGGACCACCTTTGGACGTGATTTGGACCACTTTTGGATGTGTTTTGGACTACCTTTGGACGTGTTTTGGACTATCTTTGGACGTGTTTTGGACCCTTTTTGGACGTGTTTTGGACCACCTTTGGACGTGGTTTGGACTTAATTTTGGACGTGTTTAGATCGACCTTTGGACGTGTTTTGGACCACCTTTGGACTTGTTTTGGACCACCTTTGGACGTGTTTTGGACCACCTTTGGACGTGATTTGGACCACTTTTGGATGTGTTTTGGACCCTTTTTGGACGTGTTATGGACCATCTTTGGACGTGATTTGGACCACCTTTTGACGTGTTTTGGACTATCTTTTGGACGTGTTTTGGACCCTTTTTGGACGTGTTTTGGACCACCTTTGGACGTGTTTTGGACTTCCTTTGGACGTGTTTTGGACCACCTTTTGGACGTGTTTTGGACCCTTTTTGGATGTGTTTTGGACCCTTTTTGGACGTGTTTTGGACCACCTTTGGACGTGTTTTGGACTACATTTTGGACGTGTTTTGGACCACCTTTGGACGTGTTTTGGATGTGTTTTGGACGTGTTTTGGACGACCTTTGGACGTGTTTAGGACTTCCTTTGGACGTGTTTTGGACCACCTTTTGGACGTGTTTTGGACAACTTTTGGACGTGTTTTGGACCCTTTTTGGACGTGTTATGGACCAACTTTGGACGTGATTTGGACCACCTTTGGACGTGTTTTTGACCACCTTTGGACGTGTTTTGGACCACCTTTGAACGTATTTTGGACCACCTTTGGACGTGTTTTGGACCACCTTTTGGACGTGTTTTGGACAACTTTTGGACGTGATTTGGACCACTTTTGGATGTATTTTGGACTACCTTTGGACGTGTTTTGGACTAAATTTTGGACGTGTTTTGGACCACCTTTGGACGTGTTTTGGACCACCTTTTGGACGTGTTTTGGACACTTTTGGACGTGTTTTGGACCCTTTTTGGACGTGTTATGGACCAACTTTGGACGTGTTTTGGACCACCTTTGGACGTGTTTTGGACCACCTTTGGACGTGATTTGGACCACATTTGGATGTGTTTTTTTGACTACCTTTTGGACGTGTTTTGGAACCTTTTTGGACGTGTTATGGACCAACTTTGGACGTGATTTGGACCACCTTTGGACGTGTTTTGGACCACCTTTGGACGTGTTTTGGACCACCTTTGGACGTGTTTTGGACACCTTTGGACGTGTTTTGGACACCTTTGGACGTGATTTGGGACCACTTTTGGATGTATTTTGGACTACCTTTGGACGTGTTTTGGACTAAATTTTGGACGTGTTTTGGACCCTTTTTGGACGTGTTATGGACCAACTTTGGACGTGATTTGGACCACCTTTGGACGTGTTTTGGACCACCTTTGGACGTGATTTGGACCACTTTTGGATGTATTTTGGACTACCTTTGGACGTGTTTTGGACTAAATTTTGGACGTGTTTTGGACCCTTTTTGGACGTGTTATGGACCAACTTTGGACGTGATTTGGACCACCTTTGGACGTGTTTTGGACCACCATTGGACGTATTTTGGACCACCTTTGGAGTGTTTTGGACTAAACTTTGGATGTGTTTTGGACCACCTTTTGGACGTGTTTTGGACCACCTTTTGGACGTGTTTTGGACCACCGTTGGACGTATTTTGGACCACCTTTGGACGTGTTTTGGACCACCTTTGGACGTATTTTGGACCACCTTTGGACGTGTTTTGGACCACCTTTGGACGTGATTTGGACCACTTTGGATGTGTTTTGGACTACCTTTGGACGTGTTTTGGACTATCTTTTGGACGTGTTTTGGACCCTTTTTGGACGTGTTATGGACCACCTTTTGGACGTGTTTTGGACCATTTTTGGACCATATTTGGACGTGTTCTGGACCACCTTTGGACGTGATTTGGACCACTTTTGGACGTGTTTTGGACCACTTTTGAACGTGTTAATTTCATGTGTCTCATATTACAGGATAAAATGTATTTCTGTCTGTTTATAAATCTATTTGTAAATGTGTGTTTGCTAAATTTTTGGATGTTTTTAGATGTGATTTGGAAGTTAGTTGTACATGTTTTAGACCTGTTTTAAATGTGCTTTAGACCTTTTTAGGAGGAGTTTTTAGGACGTGTTATGGACGACCTTTTGGACGTGTTTTGGACTACCTTTTGGACGTGTTTTGGACCACCTTTGGACGTATTTTGGACCACCTTTGGACGTGTTTTGGACTACCTTTGGACGTATTTTGGACCACCTTTGGACGTGTTTTGGACCACCTTTGGACGTATTTTGGACCACCTTTGGACGTGTTTTGGACTAAATTTTGGACGTGTTTTGGACCACCTTTGGACGTGTTTTGGACCACCTTTGGACGTATTTTGGACCACCTTTGGACGTGTTTTGGACCACCTTTGGACGTGATTTGGACCACTTTTGGATGTGTTTGGACTACCTTTGGACGTGTTTTGGACTATCTTTTGGACGTGTTTTGGACCCTTTTTGGACGTGTTTTGGACCACCTTTGGACGTGGTTTGGACTTAATTTTGGACGTGTTTAGATCGACCTTTGGACGTGTTTTGGACACCTTTGGACTTGTTTTGGACACCTTTGGACGTGTTTTGGACCACCTTTGGACGTGATTTGGACCACTTTTGGATGTGTTTTGGACTACCTTTGGACGTGTTTTGGACTATCTTTGGACGTGTTTTGGACCCTTTTTGGACGTGTTATGGACCATCTTTGGACGTGATTTGGACCACCTTTGGACGTGTTTTGGACTATCTTTTGGATGTGTTTTGGACCCTTTTTGGACGTGTTTTGGACCACCTTTGGACGTGTTTTGGACTTCCTTTGGACGTGTTTTGGACCACCTTTTGGACGTGTTTTGGACCCTTTTTGGATGTGTTTTGGACCCTTTTGGACGTGTTTTGGACCACCTTTGGACGTGTTTTGGACCACCTTTTGGACGTGTTTTGGACCCTTTTTGGACGTGTTTTGGACCACCATTGGACGTGTTTTGGACCACCTTTGGACGTGTTTTGGACTACATTTTGGACGTGTTATGGACCACCTTTGGACGTGTTTTGGACGTGTTTTGGACGACCTTTGGACGTGTTTAGGACTTCCTTTGGACGTGTTTTGGACCACCTTTTGGACGTGTTTTGGACCACCTTTTGGACGTGTTTTGGACAACTTTTGGACGTGTTTGGACCCTTTTTGGACGTGTTATGGACCAACTTTGGACGTGATTTGGACCACCTTTGGACGTGTTTTTGACCACCTTTGGACGTGATTTGGACCACTTTTGGATGTATTTTGGACTACCTTTGGACGTGTTTTGGACTAAATTTTGGACGTGTTTTGGACCCTTTTTGGACGTGATATGGACCAACTTTGGACGTGATTTGGACCACCTTTGGACGTGTTTTGGACCACCTTTGGACGTGTTTTGGACCACATTTGGACGTATTTTGGACCACCTTTGGACGTGTTTTGGACCACCGTTGGACGTATTTTGGACCACCTTTGGACGTATTTTGGACCACCTTTGGACGTGTTTTGGACCACTTTTGGACGTATTTTGGACCACCTTTGGACGTGTTTTGGACCACCTTTGACGTATTTTGGACCACCTTTGGACGTGTTTTGGACCACCTTTGGACGTGATTTGGACCACTTTTGGATGTGTTTTGGACTACCTTTGGACGTGTTTTGGACTATCTTTTGGACGTGTTTTGGACCCTTTTTGGACGTGTTATGGACCATCTTTGGACGTGATTTGGACCACCTTTTGGACGTGTTTTGGACCCTTTTTGGACGTGTTTGGACCACCTTTTGGACGTGTTTTGGACCCTTTTTGGACGTGTTATGGACCAACTTTGGACGTGTTTTGGACCACCTTTGGACGTGTTTTGGACCACCTTTTGGACGTGTTTTGGACAATTTTTGGACCATATTTGGACGTGTTTCTGGACCACCTTTGGACGTGATTTGGACCACTTTTGGACGTGTTTTGGACCACTTTTGGACGTGTTTTGGACCACCTTTGGACGTGATTTGGACCACTTTTGGATGTATTTTGGACTACCTTTGGACGTGTTTTGGACCCTTTTTGGACGTGTTTTGGACCACTTTTGGATGTATTTTGGACTACCTTTGGACGTGTTTTGGACCCTTTTTGGACGTGTTTTGGACCCTTTTTGGACGTGTTTGGACCACCTTTTGGACGTGTTTTGGACAATTTTTGGACCATATTTGGACGTGTTCTGGACCACCTTTGGACGTGATTTGGACCACTTTTGGACGTGTTTTGGACCACTTTTGAACGTGTTAATTTCATGTGTCTCATATTACAGGATAAAATGTATTTCTGTCTGTTTATAAATCTATTTCTAAATGTGTGTTTTGCTAAATTTTTGGATGTTTTTAGATGTGATTTGGAAGTTAGTTGTACATGTTTTGGACCTGTTTTAAATGTGCTTTAGACCTTTTTAGGAGGAGTTTTTAGGACGTGTTTTGGACCACTTTTGAACGTGTTAATTTCATGTGTCTCATATTACAGGATAAAATGTATTTCTGTCTGTTTATAAATCTATTTGTAAATGTGTGTTTTGCTAAATTTTTGGATGTTTTTAGATGTGATTTGGAAGTTAGTTGTACATGTTTTGGACCTGTTTTAAATGTGCTTTAGACCTTTTTAGGAGGAGTTTTTAGGACGTGTTTTGGACGACCTTTTGGACGTGTTTTGGACTACCTTTTGGACGTGTTTTGGACCACCTTTGGACGTATTTTGGACCACTTTTGGACGTGTTTTGGACTACCTTTGGACGTATTTTGGACCACCTTTGGACGTGTTTTGGACCACCTTTGGACGTATTTTGGACCACTTTGGACGTGTTTTGGACTAAATTTTGGACGTGTTTTGGACCACCTTTGGACGTGTTTTGGACCACCTTTGAACGTATTTTGGACCACCTTTGGACGTGTTTTGGACCACCTTTGGACGTGATTTGGACCACTTTTGGATGTGTTTTGGACTACCTTTGGACGTGTTTTGGACTATCTTTTGGACGTGTTTTGGACCCTTTTTGGACGTGTTTTGGACCACCTTTGGACGTGGTTTGGACTAAATTTTGGACGTGTTTAGGACGACCTTTGGACGTGTTTTGGACCACGTTTTGGACGTGTTTTGGACCACTTCTGGACCTGTCTTTTGGATCTTCCTTGGACCTTTTTGGACGTGTTTTGGACTACATTTTGGACGTGATTTGGACCAGCTTTGGACGTGATTTGGACCACTTTTGGATGTGTTTGGACGTGTTTTGGACCACCCTTGGACGTATTTTGGACCACCTTTGGACGTGTTTTGGACCACCTTTGAACGTATTTTGGACCACCTTTGGACGTGTTTTGGACCACCTTTGGACGTGTTTTGGACAACTTTTGGACGTGATTTGGACCACTTTTGGATGTATTTTGGACTACCTTTGGACGTGTTTTGGACTACATTTTGGACGTGATTTGGACCAGCTTTGGACGTGTTTTGGACCACCTTTTGGACGTGTTTTGGACCACCTTTGGACGTGTTTTGGACCACCTTTTGGATGTGTTTTGGACCACCTTTTGGACGTGTTTTGGACCACCGTTGGACGTATTTTGGACCACCTTTGGACGTGTTTTGGACCACCTTTGGACGTATTTTGGACCACCTTTGGACGTGTTTTGGACCACCTTTGGACGTGATTTGGACCACTTTTGGATGTGTTTTGGACTACCTTTGGACGTGTTTTGGACTATCTTTTGGACGTGTTTGGACCATTTTTGGACGTGTTATGGACCATCTTTGGACGTGTTTTGGACCACCTTTTGGACGTGTTTTGGACCTTTTTGGACGTGTTTTGGACCACCTTTTGGACGTGTTTTGGACTACATTTTGGACGTGATTTGGACCAGTTTTGGGCGTGTTTTGGACCACCTTTTGGACGTGATTTGGACTACATTTTGGACGTGATTTGGACCAGCTTTGGACGTGATTTGGACCACTTTTGGATGTGTTTTGGACCACCTTTGGATGTATTTTGGACCACCTTTGGACGTGTTTTGGACTAAATTTTGGAGTGTTTTGGACCACCTTTGGACGTGTTTGGACCACCTTTGGACGTGTTTTGGACCACCTTTGGACGTGTTTTGGACCACCTTTGGACGTGATTTGGACCACTTTTGGATGTATTTTGGACTACCATTGGACGTGTTTTGGACTAAATTTTGGACGTGTTTTGGACCCTTTTTGGACGTGTTATGGACCAACTTTGGACGTGATTTGGACCACCTTTGGACGTGTTTTGGACCACCTTTGGACGTGATTTGGACCACTTTTGGATGTATTTTGGACTACCTTTGGACGTGATTTGGACTACATTTTGGACGTGATTTGGACCAGCTTTGGACGTGATTTGGACCACTTTTGGATGTGTTTTGGACCACCTTTGGATGTATTTTGGACCACCTTTGGACGTGTTTTGGACTAAATTTTGGATGTGTTTTGGACCACCTTTGGACGTGTTTTGGACCACTTTGGACGTGTTTTGGACCACCTTTGTGGACGTGTTTTGGACCACCTTTGGACGTGATTTGGACCACTTTTGGATGTATTTTGGACTACCTTTGGACGTGTTTTGGACTACATTTGGACGTGTTTTGGACCCATTTTGGACGTGTTTTGGACCAACTTTGGACGTGATTTGGACCACCTTTGGACGTGTTTTGGACACCTTTGGACGTGATTTGGACCACTTTTGGATGTATTTTGGACTACCTTTGGACGTGTTTTGGACTAAATTTTGGACGTGTTTTGGACCCTTTTTGGACGTGTTATGGACCAACTTTGGACGTGATTTGGACCACCTTTGGACGTGTTTTGGACCACCATTGGACGTATTTTGGACCACTTTTGGACGTGTTTTGGACTAAACTTTGGACGTGTTTTGGACCACCTTTTGGACGTGTTTTGGACCACCGTTGGACGTATTTTGGACCACCTTTGGACGTGTTTTGGACCACCTTTGGACGTGTTTTGGACCACCTTTGGACGTGATTTGGACCACTTTTGGATGTGTTTTGGACTACCTTTGGACGTGTTTTGGACTATCTTTTGGACGTGTTTTGGACCCTTTTTGGACGTGTTATGGACCACCTTTTGGACGTGTTTTGGACCATTTTTGGACCATATTTGGACGTGTTCTGGACCACCTTTGGACGTGATTTGGACCACTTTTGGACGTGTTTTGGACCACTTTGAACGTGTTAATTTCATGTGTCTCATATTACAGGATAAAATGTATTTCTGTCTGTTTATAAATCTATTTGTAAATGTGTGTTTTGCTAAATTTTTGGATGTTTTTAGATGTGATTTGGAAGTTAGTTGTACATGTTTTAGACCTGTTTTAAATGTGCTTTAGACCTTTTTAGGAGGAGTTTTTAGGACGTGTTATGGACAACCTTTTGGACGTGTTTTGGACTACCTTTTGGACGTGTTTTGGACCACCTTTGGAAGTATTTTGGACCACCTTTGGACGTGTTTTGGACTACCTTTGGACGTATTTTGGACCACCTTTGGACGTGTTTTGGAACACCTTTGGACGTATTTTGGACCACCTTTGGACGTGTTTTGGACTAAATTTTGGACGTGTTTTGGACCACCTTTGGACGTGTTTTGGACCACCTTTGGACGTGATTTGGACCACTTTTGGATGTGTTTTGGACTACCTTTGGACGTGTTTTGGACTATCTTTTGGACGTGTTTTGGACCCTTTTTGGACGTGTTTTGGACCACCTTTGGACGTGGTTTGGACTTAATTTTGGACGTGTTTAGATCGACCTTTGGACGTGTTTTGGACCACCTTTGGACTTGTTTTGGACCACCTTTGGACGTGTTTTGGACTACCTTTGGACGTTTTTTGGACCACCATTGGACGTGTTTTGGACCACCTTTGGACGTATTTTGGACCACCTTTGGACGTGTTTTGGACTAAATTTTGGACGTGTTTTGGACCACCTTTGGACGTGTTTTGGACCACCTTTGGACGTGTTTTGGACTAAATTTTGGACGTGTTTTGGACCACCTTTGGACGTGTTTTGGACCACCTTTGGACGTGTTTTGGACCACCTTTGGACGTATTTTGGACCACCTTTGGACGTGTTTTGGAACACCTTTGGACCACTTTTGGATGTGTTTTGGACTACCTTTGGACGTGTTTTGGACTATCTTTTGGACGTGTTTTGGACCCTTTTTGGACGTGTTTTGGACCACCTTTGGACGTGGTTTGGACTAAATTTTGGACGTGTTTTGGACCACCTTTGGACGTGTTTTGGACCACCTTTGGACGTATTTTGGACCACCTTTGGACGTGTTTTGGACCACCTTTGGACGTATTTTGGACCACCTTTGGACGTGTTTTGGAACACCTTTGGACCACTTTTGGATGTGTTTTGGACTACCTTTGGACGTGTTTTGGACTATCTTTTGGACGTGTTTTGGACCCTTTTTGGACGTGTTTTGGACCACCTTTGGACGTGGTTTGGACTAAATTTTGGACGTGTTTTGGACCACCTTTGGACGTGTTTTGGACCACCTTTGGACGTATTTTGGACCACCTTTGGACGTGTTTTGGACCACCTTTGGACGTGATTTGGACCACTTTTGGATGTGTTTTGGACTACCTTTTGGACGTGTTTTGGACAACTTTTGGACGTGTTTTGGACCCTTTTTGGACGTGTTATGGACCAACTTTGGACGTGATTTGGACCACCTTTGGACGTGTTTTGGACTATCTTTTGGACGTGTTTTGGACCCTTTTTGGACATGTTTTGGACCACCTTTGGACGTGTTTTGGACTTCCTTTGGACGTGTTTTGGACCACCTTTTGGACGTGTTTTGGATCACCTTTGGACGTGTTTTGGACTATCTTTTGGACGTGTTTTGGGCCCTTTTTGGACGTATTTTGGACCACCTTTGGACGTGGTTTGGACAAAATTTTGGACGTGTTTTGGACGACCTTTGGACGTATTTTGGACCACCTTTGGACATGTTTTGGACCACCTTTGGACGTGTTTTGGACGTGTTTTGGACCACCTTTGGACGTTTTTTGGACCACCATTGGACGTGTTTTGGACCACCTTTGGACGTATTTTGGACCACCTTTGGACGTGTTTTGGACGTGTTTTGGACTACCTTTGGACGTTTTTTGGACCACCATTGGACGTGTTTTGGACCACCTTTGGACGTATTTTGGACCACCTTTGGACGTGTTTTGGACTAAATTTTGGACGTGTTTTGGACCACCTTTGGACGTGTTTTGGACCACCTTTGGACGTGTTTTGGACTAAATTTTGGACGTGTTTTGGACCACCTTTGGACGTGTTTGGACCACCTTTGGACGTGTTTTGGACCACCTTTGGACGTATTTTGGACCACCTTTGGACGTGTTTTGGAACACCTTTGGACCACTTTTGGATGTGTTTTGGACTACCTTTGGACGTGTTTTGGACTATCTTTTGGACGTGTTTTGGACCCTTTTTGGACGTGTTTTGGACCACCTTTGGACGTGGTTTGGACTAAATTTTGGACGTGTTTTGGACCACCTTTGGACGTGTTTTGGACCACCTTTGGACGTATTTTGGACCACCTTTGGACGTGTTTTGGACCACCTTTGGACGTGATTTGGACCACTTTTGGATGTGTTTTGGACTACCTTTTGGACGTGTTTTGGACAACTTTTGGACGTGTTTTGGACCCTTTTTGGACGTGTTATGGACCAACTTTGGACGTGATTTGGACCACCTTTGGACGTGTTTTGGACTATCTTTTGGACGTGTTTTGGACCCTTTTTGGACATGTTTTGGACCACCTTTGGACGTGTTTTGGACTTCCTTTGGACGTGTTTTGGACCACCTTTTGGACGTGTTTTGGATCACCTTTGGACGTGTTTTGGACTATCTTTTGGACGTGTTTTGGACCCTTTTTGGACGTATTTTGGACCACCTTTGGACGTGGTTTGGACAAAATTTTGGACGTGTTTTGGACGACCTTTGGACGTATTTTGGACCACCTTTGGACATGTTTTGGACCACCTTTGGACGTGTTTTGGACGTGTTTTGGACCACCTTTGGACGTATTTGGACCACCTTTGGACGTGTTTTGGACCACCTTTGGACGTGATTTGGACCACTTTTGGATGTGTTTTGGACTACCTTTTGGACGTGTTTGGACCCTTTTTGGACGTGTTATGGACCAACTTTGGACGTGATTTGGACCACCTTTGGACGTGTTTTGGACCCTTTTTGGACGTATTTTGGACCACCTTTGGACGTGGTTTGGACAAAATTTTGGACGTGTTTTGGACGACCTTTGGACGTATTTTGGACCACCTTTGGACATGTTTTGGACCACCTTTGGACGTGTTTTGGACTAAATTTTGGACGTGTTTTGGACCACCTTTGGACGTGTTTTGGACCACCTTTGGACGTGTTTTGGACCACCTTTGGACGTATTTTGGACCACCTTTGGACGTGTTTTGGAACACCTTTGGACCACTTTTGGATGTGTTTTGGACTACCTTTGGACGTGTTTTGGACTATCTTTTGGACGTGTTTTGGACCCTTTTTGGACGTGTTTTGGACCACCTTTGGACGTGGTTTGGACTAAATTTTGGACGTGTTTTGGACCACCTTTGGACGTGTTTTGGACCACCTTTGGACGTATTTTGGACCACCTTTGGACGTGTTTTGGACCACCTTTGGACGTGATTTGGACCACTTTTGGATGTGTTTTGGACTACCTTTTGGACGTGTTTTGGACAACTTTTGGACGTGTTTTGGACCCTTTTTGGACGTGTTATGGACCAACTTTGGACGTGATTTGGACCACCTTTGGACGTGTTTTGGACTATCTTTTGGACGTGTTTTGGACCCTTTTTGGACATGTTTTGGACCACCTTTGGACGTGTTTTGGACTTCCTTTGGACGTGTTTTGGACCACCTTTTGGACGTGTTTTGGATCACCTTTGGACGTGTTTTGGACTATCTTTTGGACGTGTTTTGGACCCTTTTTGGACGTATTTTGGACCACCTTTGGACGTGGTTTGGACAAAATTTTGGACGTGTTTTGGACGACCTTTGGACGTATTTTGGACCACCTTTGGACATGTTTTGGACCACCTTTGGACGTGTTTTGGACCACCTTTGGACGTATTTTGGACCACCTTTGGACGTGTTTTGGACCACCTTTGGACGTGATTTGGACCACTTTTGGATGTGTTTTGGACTACCTTTTGGACGTGTTTTGGACCCTTTTTGGACGTGTTATGGACCAACTTTGGACGTGATTTGGACCACCTTTGGACGTGTTTTGGACTATCTTTTGGACGTGTTTTGGACCCTTTTTGGACATGTTTTGGACCACCTTTGGACGTGTTTTGGACCACCTTTGGACGTGTTTTGGACCACCTTTTGGACGTGTTTTGGACCCTTTTTGGACGTGTTCTGGACCACTTTTGGACGTGTTTTGGACTACCTTTTGGACGTGATTTGGACCACCTTTGGACGTGTTTTGGACCACTTCTGGACCTGTTTTTTGGATCTTCCTTGGACCGTTTTGGACGTGTTTTGGACCTTCTTTTAGATGTGTTTTGGACCATTTTTGGACCTGTTTTGAACAAATAAACACGTCCAAAAGTGGTCCAAAACACATCCTAAAAACAGGTCCGTAGTGGTCCAAAATAGGTCCAAAAATGGTTCAAAACCCGTCCAAAAGTGGTCCAAAACATTTTCTAAAAGCAGGTTCATAATGGTCCAAAACTCTTCCAAAAATGGTCCAAAACACGTCCATAACGACTCAAAACACGTCCAAAAAACACAGTCTTCCTTCGACCTTTTTGGACGTGTTTTGGACCATTTTTGGACGTGTTTTGGAACACTTCTGGACGTGTTTTGGACCACCTTTGGACGTGTTTTGGACCACCTTTGGACGTGTTTTGGACCACTTTTGGACGTATTTTGGACCACCTTTGGACGTGTTTTGGACTACCTTTGGACGTTTTTTGGACCACCATTGGACGTGTTTTGGACCACCTTTGGACGTATTTTGGACCACCTTTGGACGTGTTTTGGACTAAATTTTGGACGTGTTTTGGACCACCTTTGGACGTGTTTTGGACCACCTTTGGACGTGTTTTGGACTAAATTTTGGACGTGTTTTGGACCACCTTTGGACGTGTTTTGGACCACCTTTGGACGTGTTTTGGACCACCTTTGGACGTATTTTGGACCACCTTTGGACGTGTTTTGGAACACCTTTGGACCACTTTTGGATGTGTTTTGGACTACCTTTGGACGTGTTTTGGACTATCTTTTGGACGTGTTTTGGACCCTTTTTGGACGTGTTTTGGACCACCTTTGGACGTGGTTTGGACTAAATTTTGGACGTGTTTGGACCACCTTTGGACGTATTTTGGACCACCTTTGGACGTGTTTTGGACCACCTTTGGACGTGATTTGGACCACTTTTGGATGTGTTTTGGACTACCTTTTGGACGTGTTTTGGACAACTTTTGGACGTGTTTTGGACCCTTTTTGGACGTGTTATGGACCAACTTTGGACGTGATTTGGACCACCTTTGGACGTGTTTTGGACTATCTTTTGGACGTGTTTTGGACCCTTTTTGGACATGTTTTGGACCACCTTTGGACGTGTTTTGGACTTCCTTTGGACGTGTTTTGGACCACCTTTTGGACGTGTTTTGGATCACCTTTGGACGTGTTTTGGACTATCTTTTGGACGTGTTTTGGACCCTTTTTGGACGTATTTTGGACCACCTTTGGACGTGGTTTGGACAAAATTTTGGACGTGTTTTGGACGACCTTTGGACGTATTTTGGACCACCTTTGGACATGTTTTGGACCACCTTTGGACGTGTTTTGGACCACCTTTGGACGTATTTTGGACCACCTTTGGACGTGTTTTGGACCACCTTTGGACGTGATTTGGACCACTTTTGGATGTGTTTTGGACTACCTTTTGGACGTGTTTTGGACCCTTTTTGGACGTGTTATGGACCAACTTTGGACGTGATTTGGACCACCTTTGGACGTGTTTTGGACTATCTTTTGGACGTGTTTTGGACCCTTTTTGGACATGTTTTGGACCACCTTTGGACATGTTTTGGACCACCTTTGGACGTGTTTTGGACCACCTTTTGGACGTGTTTTGGACCCTTTTTGGATGTGTTTTGGACCCTTTTTGGATGTGTTCTGGACCACTTTTGGACGTGTTTTGGACTACCTTTTGGACGTGATTTGGACCACCTTTGGACGTGTTTTGGACCACTTCTGGACCTGTTTTGGATCTTCCTTGGACCGTTTTGGACGTGTTTTGGACCTTCTTTTAGATGTGTTTTGGACCATTTTTGGACCTGTTTTGAACAAATAAACACGTCCAAAAGTGGTCCAAAACACATCCTAAAAACAGGTCCGTAGTGGTCCAAAATAGGTCCAAAAATGGTTCAAAACCCGTCCAAAAGTGGTCCAAAACATTTTCTAAAAGCAGGTTCATAATGGTCCAAAACTCTTCCAAAAATGGTCCAAAACACGTCCATAACGACTCAAAACACGTCCAAAAAACACAGTCTTCCTTCGACCTTTTTGGACGTGTTTTGGACCATTTTTGGACGTGTTTTGGAACACTTCTGGACCTGTTTTTTGGATCTTCCTCGGACCTTTTTGGACGTGTTTTGGACCACCTTTGGACGTGTTTTGGACCACCTTTGGACGTGTTTTGGACCACTTTTGGACGTATTTTGGACCACCTTTGGACGTGTTTTGGACTACCTTTGGACGTTTTTTGGACCACCTTTGGACGTGTTTTGGACCACCTTTGGACGTATTTTGGACCACCTTTGGACGTGTTTTGGACTAAATTTTGGACGTGTTTTGGACCACCTTTGGACGTGTTTTGGACCACCTTTGGACGTGTTTTGGACCACCTTTGGACGTATTTTGGACCACCTTTGGACGTGTTTTGGACCACCTTTGGACCACTTTTGGATGTGTTTTGGACTACCTTTGGACGTGTTTTGGACTATCTTTTGGACGTGTTTTGGACCCTTTTTGGACGTGTTTTGGACCACCTTTGGACGTGGTTTGGACTAAATTTTGGACGTGTTTTGGACCACCTTTGGACGTATTTTGGACCACCTTTGGACGTGTTTTGGACCACCTTTGGACGTGATTTGGACCACTTTTGGATGTGTTTTGGACTACCTTTTGGACGTGTTTTGGACAACTTTTGGACGTGTTTTGGACCCTTTTTGGACGTGTTATGGACCAACTTTGGACGTGATTTGGACCACCTTTGGACGTGTTTTGGACTATCTTTTGGACGTGTTTTGGACCCTTTTTGGACATGTTTTGGACCCCCTTTGGACGTGTTTTGGACTTCCTTTGGACGTGTTTTGGACCACCTTTTGGACGTGTTTTGGACCCTTTTTGGATGTGTTTTGGACCCTTTTTGGACGTGTTCTGGACCACCTTTGGACGTGTTTTGGACTACCTTTTGGACGTGATTTGGACCACTTTTGGATTTGTTTTGGACCATTTTTGGACCTGTTTTGAACAAATAAACACGTCCAAAAGTGGTCCAAAACACATCCTAAAAACAGGTCCATAGTGGTCCAAAATAGGTCCAAAAATGGTCCAAAACAAGTCCATAACGACTCAAAACACGTCCAAAAAACGCAGTCTTCCTTGGACCTTTTTGGACGTGTTTTGGACCATTTTTGGACGTGTTTTGGAACACTTCTGGACCTGTTTTTTGGATCTTCCTCGGACCTTTTTGGACGTGTTTTGGACCACTTTTGGACGTGTTCCGGACCACCTTTTGGACGTGTTTAGGACCACCTTTGGACGTGTTTTGGACCACTTTTGGACGTGTTTTGGACTACGTTTTGGACGTGTTTTGGACCACTTTTGAACGTAATTTCATGTGTCTCATATTACAGGATAAAATGTATTTCTGTCTGTTTATAAATCTATTTGTAAATGTGTGTTTTGCTAAATTTTTGGATGTTTTTAGATGTGATTTGGAAGTTAGTTGTACATGTCTTGGACCTGTTTTAAATGTGCTTTAGACCTTTTTAGGAGGAGTTTTTAGGACATGTTTTGGACCATTTCTGGACGTGTTTTGGACAACATTTCGAAGTGTTTTGGACCATTTTTGGACGTGTTTTGGACCATATTTGGACGTGTTCCGGACCACCTTTTGGACATGTTTTGGACCACCTTTGGACGTGTTTTGGACTACCTTTTGGACGTGTTTTGGACCACTTCTGGACCTGTTTTTTGGATCTTCCTTGGACCTTTTTGGACGTGTTTTGGACCTCCTTTTAGATGTGTTTTGGACCATTTTTGGACCTGTTTTGAACAAATAAACACGTCCAAAAGTGGTCCAAAACGCATCCTAAAAACAGGTCCATAGTGGTCCAAAATAGGTCCAAAAATGGTTCAAAACCCGTCCAAAACATTTTCTAAAAGCAGGTTCATAATGGTCCAAAACTCTTCCAAAAATGGTCCAAAACACGTCCAAAAATGGTCCAAAAGGTCCATAACGGCTCAAAACACGTCCAAAAAAACACAGTCTTCCTTGGACCTTTTTGGACGTGTTTTGGACCATTTTTGGACGTGTTTTGGACCACTTCTGGACCGGTTTTTTGGATCTTCCTTGGACCTTTTTTTGACCATCCTTGGACCTTTTTGGACCTGTTTTGGACAAAAAAAACACGTCCAAAAGTGGTCCAAAACATTATCTAAAAGCAGGTCCATAATGGTCCAAAACTCTTCCAAAAATGGTCCAGAACACGTCCAAAAAACACAATCTTCCTTGGACCTTTTTGGATGTGTTTTGGACCTTTTTTGTGCATGTTTTGGACCACTTTTGGACCCGTTTTTTGGACCTTGGACCTTATTGGGGCGTGTTTTTTGGACGTGTTTTTTGTACTATTTTTGGATCTTCTTTGGACCATCTTTGGATATGTTCTTTACCCCCCCTGGTAAAGATGTGTCAAAGTCTAAAAACTATGCTTTTGACACATGCAAATTTGTGTCTAATATGGTCATAAAAATGTGACCATTTCTTTGCATTCTTTTTGCATTTTCTTCCAGAACTTTTTTCTGCAAACGATTTAAACTCGTCATCATTTTCACCAACACACAACAGTGGATCTTCAAAGTCTTCAGGTTCTGGCCTTTGACCCTGAAGTTAAAGCAGGGGCGGGGCTTCATGCTCCACAGCCAAGGTCAAAGCTCTTTCAGTATCGTGATTCTCTATCAACTCAAAGTGAATTTCTGGTTTCTCCGGGTTTCCTCCTTGTTGCCACGGTAATGCTGATAAACCTCTCATGACCTTTGACCCCATCTTCTAAGAGTCTGCATCATTAATCTGCTCTCCATTCTCCTGGTAATGCAGAGACTGAACCTGATGCTGCTCAGCGTCAGGTGTGGACATGTGGGCGGCCATGTTTTATGCAACAGAATATTCTGGGATGGCGAGCTGCCTGCCAGCTTCCTGCCTCTATATGTCCAATAGAAGTTTAAAATAGTGAGAACAGAGTTGCTGTCGGGCCGTGGTCGTCCAACATGCTGCAGTTTGCTCCAGTAAAATGTGTTTTTAAAGTGTGAGCTGAATTTTCTCCAGATTTCCTCGGATCGTCCTCAGGTCTCATTCTGTCTCGTCACGATGCCGATTCCTGCGCTCAGGGACCAATCAGGGCTCTCCTGCTCGCTTCTGTACCGGCCGTCCTCAGGGACCCAAACAGGCGGCGTCAGTGGGACGCCTCCAGATGAGTAAAACTTCTGCAGAAGAAATGGACTTGTGGGGATCTATGATGGCCAAATCCATGGCTTATGTTGTGCTTACCTGCTGGAGAAACCAGACAAATGATGATGGGAACGGCTCAGCAGGTTTAAATGTTAATTGGAAGTTCTTTTTTTGTTTTGATAAGTTTTGTATTTAAGTAAACACTAGCGTTTAAAGTTTATTTTTTATTTTCATTTTGGGTCTTCAGTTTAACCAAACTATATTAGTTTTGTATTATTTAAATTCTTTAGTTACCCCTATTGTGTCTTGGTCTAATCAGCCAGTATAAAAACCCCTGTGTGTCATTTCTTTGTTCGGTCAGTTATGTTTGTTATGTGCTGCTAGTTTGCTCACACTTTTTACCTGAGTTCAGTTTTGTTTCTTTGATCTCTTTTATGAGCTCTGTTTATCTTTTTGTCATTTATGATTTTTGGGTTAAAATAAAAGAAAACTATTTTTCTACATATATTCTGTGACTCCTCCTGTTTTTTAACTCGGTCCATCATTGGAGCAGAGAGAAGTCATCAAGGGTCATAGGTCAATCACCAAAACATCTGAAGTATAGGACAAAGATTCAGGTTCAGCCTAAGGTCAAAGGTCAGAGTGTGAAGGTCAGAGAATCCATTAAGTGTTTTTTTCAAAACAATTATGTACAAACATAGTATGAAAGAAATAATTAAATTTAGACAATTAGTTTATGCACGTTGAATGCAAATGCATAACTATATTTCTAATAATTATACATAAACATTTCAAAATCAGGTTAACTTAATCATAATTCAAATAAAGTAAAACAGAAAGTATCAAGAAAATTAACATAAATTAATCAAATACTCAAGCAGAGTGAGAGAAAGGAAAAAATAATTAAATGTGCAATATCAAACTTAAGTGTAGCTACATTCTGATCAATTTCATTTTAACTTCACTGCCTCAAAATCCATGTAAACTTGTCAGAAAACGCAAAAATTTCAGCAACGAGTTGAGTTCCCTTCTCAGAGAGAGGGGAACTGAGCACAATGACTGTGACAGAATCCAGGTGACTCCAGGTAAAGCCCTGCCAATAATTCTAATAATTATTGATTATTGCTCCAATGAGCAATCGAGCAAAAGGTTGATCAGGCCAATTGGGGTGAATCATTAATGAACTAAACTGGCCAGAAACAGCAAAACAACGAAGATCAGAATGTTTGGTTTTACTGCCTATCGCGTCAATATTCTTTCATAATAATGAATGAAACAATACTTTCTTATGGATCTGTCAGTCATTTCAAGTGAAACCATTTTTCAACAGGCAAACAGACAAAAACAAACTTCCTTCAAAGAAAATAGCATTCTGTACATTAAAAGAATAAAGCAATATTTTATTATGACTGTCCGTAACCTCAACAGGCAAACAGCAAAACATTAAATTGTTTTGAAAAATAGGTTTCTTAATATCAAGTAAATACATAAAGTGAATTATAAACTGAAAATGCATTATTGTTTATATTCTTGTTTTTGTGTGTTTCTGAGAAGCTGGATAGATTATATTCTTAGATTATATTCTTTCTCCACACAGAAGAACGCACCGGCAGTGATGGCACAGTTACTTTGAAAAAGTAACTTTAATCCAATTACTGATTACTTGATTTGTAAAGTAACTAAGTTACAGTAAAAGTAACTCGTTTAGTTACTTTCAGCAACAACACTCTGCTGCCTGTGAAAATCACATTGATCTTTGCTCAAACTTATTAGCAAGTTATTTTATGAGAATATTTGAACTGCGTGCAAACCCAGGCCTGGTCCAGGTCCAGGCCCGGTCCAAATGCTTCAGACTCCTTGTGAGGAGTTCTGATTGGTCAGAGGTTTCTTCCTGTTTATGCAGAAATATTGATATTTTTCTCTTCAACTCGTCACTTCTGCTGAATATGAAGCGTCTATGAATGCTCCGAGGAATTTCCTCAAATCCAATCAAAGAAGAAACGTTCCCACTTTTCCTCTGAGTGGTTCAGGGTGTGTGTGTGTGTGTGTGTGTGTGTGTGTGTGTGTGTGTGTGTGTGTGTGTGTGTGTGTGTGCGTGTGTTGTGCGTGTGTGGTGTGTGTGTGCGTGTGTGTGCGTGCGTGTGTGTGTGTGCGTGTGTGTGTGTGCGTGTGTGTTTTGTGTGTGTGTGTGTGGTGTGTGTGCGCGTGTGTGTGCGTGTGTGTGTGCGTGTGTGTGTGTGGCGTGCGTGTGTGTGTGTGTGCGTGTGTGTGTGCGTGTGTGTGTGTGTGTGTGTGCGTGCGGGTGTGTTGTGTGTGTGTGTGTGTGTGTGCGTGTGTGTGTGCGTGTGTGTGTGTGTGTGTGTGTGCGTGGGTGTGTTTGTGTGTGTGTGTGTGGTGTGTGTGTGCGTGCGTGCGTGCGTGCGTGTGTGCGTGTGTGTGTGTGCGTGTGTGTGTGTGCGTGCGTGCGTGTGTGTGTGCGTGTGTTTGTGTGTGCGTGTGTGTGTGTGCGTGTGTGTGTGTGTGTGCGTGTGTTTGTGTGTGCGTGTGTGTGTGTGCGTGTGTGTGTGTGTGCGTGCGTGCGTGTGTGTGTGCGTGTGTTTGTGTGTGTGTGTGTGCGTGCGGGTGTGTTTGTGTGTGCGTGTGTGTGTGTGCGTGTGCGTGTGTGTGTGTGCGTGTGTGTGTGTGTGCGTTTGTCACACAGCAGCTGCTTTAGCTTTCTCTCTGTCCGCCTTCGGTCAGAAACTGAGGCGAGACGCAGCATTAAGATGTAAAACAAGAGAAAAGGAGAGAGTGCGGGAGCGACAGGCGGCCATCGACTTTCTGCAACCGTGGAAGGAGGGAAAAAACAACGAGGAGAGAAAGAGGAAAACTGATGTTGATCAGCCTGAGCAACATGAACAACAACCGGCAGGAAAACCTGCTGCGGGCTGGACAGCAGGAAGTTCAACTACAGCTTAACCTGTTGAGTTGACACAGCCATTTGACTGTTCCTGTCATGAAAGATGGCGGCGCCTGGTTTGGTAGGAGTAGCTACGGCTTTCTTTATACACACAATACTGATGAGTAATCTCAATCTTTCTGGCAACGGTCGATCACAAGCGGACTATTATTTATACGGGACTGAACTGTCATTTTCAAATAAACCAAAAATAATGCAAGCCCTCAAGCACATTGGATTTGGCAGGCATGTCCTGGCCGCCACATTCATCTATCCGCAACTCCTCAGCCCGACATCATCTCAATCCAAAACGGCATTAAAACCACGACAAACTATCGCTTTCATCATCGCCGTCTGCTTGCTTCTATCCGGGGACATCCACCAGTGTCCAGGCCCGCTAAACCTTTCATCAGAAGTGAGCTACCATCACGGCGACTCCACGCCGAACAGGAGCATCAACGATAACTTATTACACACACTACACTGCCTTGCAACATCCTCACCTCCATTCTGGTGCTCTTCCTGCGACTGGATTGAACGAGGACATCAGCGGGACGGGGTCATTGGAGTCCAGGAGCAGCGCGTCTTCCTGGCTTAAGCCGAGGATAGCACCGTTGGCCCCCCTGCACCTCCACTCGGTGTGGGCACGGCATCTCCACACCGCTCCGGTTGGCCCCTGGTTTCAGAAGCCGAACCGCCATCGACCCCAATTTTCCCACGGTCTGTCATTACACCACGAACACCGACAAGATTTTACTAGCTTCATTACTGGCCCATATCACATCCACCGGCTACACTCCCGTGGTGCACATTCAACGTGTCATCGGAAGACGATCAACACAAGAGACAATAAAGGAAAGCAGCGGCGACAGGGAAGACGCGGGGTGGATTTTCGTCTACTTCGCACTTTCCCAAAGGCTAAGCCCAATTCCGAATTAAAAATAGAACTATTCAATACTCAATCACTGCAATAAAACCACTTTTATTTTTGATCACATATGTGATAAAAAAGTGGATATATTGTGCCTTACTGAAACCTGGCACAAACCTAGTTCATATATAGCACTAAATGAAGCTTGTCCACCAGTTATACATATCTGGAGAAAGCTAGGACCTCTGGCCGTGGTGGAGGGTTGGCCGTTTTCCATCGCAGGGATCTACCTGTAACCCCCCTTCCACTACCGGAGCTGACAACATTTGAGAGCCTTCTTTTCAATTGTAAATTGCAAAAAGAGACAATTTTGATACTCCTCATTTACCACCCGCCAAAACTCAACACTGGATTTATTATGGAACTACAAGATCTCCTGACATCACTTTGTGCCACATCCCATAATACGCTTATTCTGGGGGACTTCAATATTCATGTTCACTCATCTAATAACCGCTTTGCTGCAGAATTTCTTGAACTCCTGGACTATCTACATCTTACACAACACGTTTCAGTACCTACACACAAAAGGTCACACTCTGGATTGGTAATCACGGACAACGCCCCCATTTCCAATCTGCAAGTTGAAGACTTGGGGGTGTCTGATCATAAACTAATTTCCATGACTCTGCCATTAACAAAGACATCAGGCAAACAAACGCCAAATTCAATTCAGAAGTTTAAAGGCAATAGATCTGACCCTTTTCAACCAGGATATTCAGGATATCTCACTAACTACAAAATTCACCTCTGTCAATGATTATGTCAACCACTATAATTCCAGTCTTCGCAGTATTCTTGATACTCATGCACCGGTTAAAACTCGGACAGTTACTTTCTCCAGATCAGCTCCATGGTATACATCTGAACTCCGTACAATGAAAACTGCAGGTCGTGCCCTGGAACGGCAGTTTATCTCCAGTGGCTTAGTGGTCCACAAACAAGCCTATCGCGAACACCAAAAGACATATTCCAGAGCACTCACTGCAGCAAGATCCCGTTACTTTTCCCTAAAAATTTCGAATAGCCGTGGGAATTCCAAACAGTTATTCTCTGAAATAAACTCTCTGGTCAAACCTTCCACATACATGCATACTGATACCAGTATGGATCATTGCAATAGATTCATGGACTTTTTCATTAATAAGGTGACATCAATCCAGTCTGCTCTCTCTGTAGTAGCTCAATCTCAAGTTGATATAACTCTCCCCATGCAAAGTAACACATTTTCAGCTTTCTCCGTTGTCACCCAGTCAGAGGTGGAGAAGATCGTAAAAAGCATGAAAACTTCCACCTGCGTGCTAGATCCTCTCCCCACAGCATTACTTAAGTCTAATATTACAGCCGTTTGCCCATTAATCACAACCATTATTAATCAGTCTTTGTGGGCCAGTCAGGTTCCCCCAGCTCTTAAAACTGCAGTCATCCACCCTTATCTGAAAAAACCCTCACTTGACCCCAACATCCTTGCCCATTACAGACCTGTTTCAAATTTACCATTTATATCCAAAGTTCTGGAAAAAGTTGTGGCAGCTCAACTTCATCAACATCTTCACATCCATAACTTATACGAAAAGTTTCAGTCTGGTTTCCGTTCCGCTCACAGTACAGAGACAGCTCTGGTTCACGTAATGAATGACCTTCTCATGACTGCGGACCAGGGCTCAGCATCTGTTCTCCTCCTCCTTGACCTGTCGGCTGCATTCGACACAGTGAACCACACCATCCTTCTCAACAGGCTACAGTCAGAAATAGGACTTTCGGGTACAGTACTTAAATGGTTTCATTCATATCTTACCAATAGAACTGAATATGTTTCCTTGGGTCAGTGTAAATCTTCAACTCATACTGTGACTTGTGGAGTTCCACAAGGGTCAGTCCTCGGGCCAACCCTTTTCACCATCTATATGCTCCCCCTTGGTCATATAATCGATAAACACAAGGTCTCCTTTCACTGCTATGCCGATGATACACAACTGTATATGAAAATGGACTCCACTTCTCCTACAGTTCTTCCGTCTTCACTTCAGCTTTGCTTGGAGGAGATAAAGGCATGGATGTCTGCCAACTCTCTTCAACTTAACAGTAATAAAACGGATGTAATCCTTTTTGGCACCCCTCATCAAACTCAGTCCTCTAATCTCATTAGTATCTCAATATTTGGTCTTAACATTCCCTTTTCTACCACCGTCACAAACCTTGGAGTTAGGTTTGACTCTAACCTCACTTTCAACTCCCACATCCGTCATCTTTCTAAAGTCTCCTTCCTCCATCTCAAAAACATTGCCAGACTCCGCCCCTCCCTTTCCCAACCGGATGCTGAGAGGCTGATCCATGCCTTTATCTCCTCACGGTTGGACTACTGTAATGCCCTCCTCGTTGGGACCTCTGGTAAAAACCTGCAAAAGCTCCAGCACATTCAGAACTGTGCTGCCCGGGTCCTGATGAGGAGGCGCAAATACGACCATATCACTTCTGCTCTTCATTCACTTCATTGGCTACCGATCAAACATAGAATACATTACAAACTCTGTCTGCTCACCTATCAATGCATCCATGGAACTGCTCCTGCTTATCTCAGTGAACTCCTCTCACCGCACGCTACCTCTCGAAGTCTTCGTTCCTCCACCTCCCTCTACTGCCTACATCAACCTAAGACCAAACTTGCCACTATGGAGGATAGGGCTTTTCAGGCAGTAGCTCCGCGGCTCTGGAATGCCCTTCCAGAGTCCCTGAGAGCCCCACAAGGTGTGGAGGCCTTCAAAAAAGGTCTTAAGACTCACCTTTTTAAACAGGCCTTTTAGAACTGTAAGTTTTATTTTAAATTGTTAGTTTTAATGTTTATTTTGGTACCACTTGTGTGATATGTATTATTTTATGTTTTACTGTAAGCTTTACAATTTATCTTTTTTAGTCTCTGTAGCACTTTGAGATTTCTTTGAAATATAAGGTGCGTTACAAATAAAATTTATTATTATTATTAACCTCTGACCTTCAGGCGGCTCCACCTAACCAGAGGCCACGCCCACTGCACTCCAATCAAGAAGAACTTTGATCAGCTCAGTTCAGAAACTGGTGAATTATAATTAGTGATAAAGTTGGATCGGATAAAACCAGGAAGCCACCATCGTTAGACGGTTTTGATGTCTCCCGTTTTGACTGATGGCGTGAAAAAAGAGGAAAATCCCATCATGATCAAGTTTTCCCATCGATTTTAAACATAATGATGACACATTCAGCTGCTTTTAACTTTCATTCAGTTTAATTAAAGTCAAGCTGACCAGAGAAACTCCATAATTCAGATCAAACCAAAAGGAATCAGGTTTTACAGTTTGTTCTTATAAACTGGTAGTTTGTGTTTTCCTGGTTTCTCTGCCATCAGCTTTCTGTTGCAGCTTTGCAGCACACAGAGCCGATCTCCTTACAGAGCCTCACATTTAAACCGTTAAAGCTGCAGAGAGGGTTCATTAAGACAGAAAAGCAGCGAAGGAATGAAGCAACAAATGGAGTCGGAGACGCTGCGGCTCTCCAGGTATAATTAGCTGCATTGATTGCAGAGCACTCCAGCACTCTTCCAAATGGCTCCAGCTAACATCCGTCTCCTCCTGTGACTCGCTCGCTGAAATATTTTAAACGCCCTTTGTGTTTCCTGTTTGTGTTTGCTGAGCATCGTCTTTTATATCCTGACATATGGATGCAGAAAGGATCCCTGCATCAGCAGGTCGTCTGAGGCCAGACCTTCATCATCACCTCCACAACAAACAAACCCACAAAAAGGTCCAAAGGTTGAACAGGAAGACTGAATGTGAGGGTGAATTCCAGATGATGATCAGATTTCTGTCTCTAACTGGAGTTAAATGAAAACAGTTCAGACTTTTGTCTCTTACTTTCATGAAATCCATTTCTTAGATTTGGTTTGAAATTTTTTTTTATGAAAATAAGTGGAAGTAATAGAATTTGTTTCTAATTGGATATTAAATAACAGAGACAGAAGTTACATCTTTCTCACTGTTTTGTGGTTTATTATTTTATTTACTTCAGTTCTTCTAAGTGATTCTTATTATGTTCTTTTCTTATTCAGTGTGGGTTTTATGATGTTTCTTATGTCTAGTTATTCATTTCCCAGTTCTACTGAAACGCCTCTTTCTCAGTCACTCCTTGCTGGTTCCTCCCAATCCTCCCCAGTTTCCCGGCATCCTCACCGTGTTTTCCTTTGTTTCTTTGTTAATTTTTTGGTTTGCCTTTGGCTTCATGTAATTTTGTAAGTTTTGTTCTTGATTTTTTTCATTAAATTTGCAACTCAACGCCTTGATCCTGCTGCATTTGGATCCATCTGCAAACACTCAGCATGACAATATCTGCACTGAGAGGTTTGACCAGATCACGCAGCATAAAAGTGAACATAATATAATTAATAAGATATATCATTCATTCATGCCACAGGTTCAAACTGAGCATTTAGTTCTATTTTAAATGTTTAGCTCCAAATTAAGTATTAACTATTTACTTTTCCCCGTTTTGAACCAAGCGGCTTTTAGCCCGGTGGCGTTTCTGTGGATTTTTCTTCCACCACCAGGGGGGGCTCTTCAGCAGGAAGTCAATAATTATAAGTCAAAATTGGAAATCAAAGAGGAAAGCGCTGATTTTCATTCAGAACCAGTACATGCCAGCAGCAGGCACAAAAAGACGTTTTGATGATGCTGCGGGCCGCACAGCAGGATTACTCCTCAGACCCACAGACTCTCACGTTGTGACCCTGAGTTTTGCAGAATGAGTTTGTCAGCTGCATGCTTTAAAAGTGATGGATGGTTCTGAAACAAAGAGCCGACCCAGTTCAGAAACATGTTAAATATTTCACAAAGCTCCTCTGCTTTTAGCGGAGAGTTCGTCTCCACCCGCAGCAGCAGATCTGTTTTGTGCTTTTAAACCGGATGTTTGTGTTTCTGATGTGAGCTGAGATCATTTACAGCTTCTGTTTCCTCTGTAAACATCATTATCACATCATTATCTGAAAGTGGAACATTTCAGGAGAACCCAACACAAACAACAGAGACACTTCAAAACTTTACAAATATCACGACTAATCATGGAAAATGTTCAGTTGTGGTCATGTTCTTATCACCCAGAGTTCCTCAGCATCATGTTGGTTATTATGTTATCTCCATGAACATCTGCTTGGTTGTACTCAGTTTTCATCTGCAGGTGTGAGATGGATCACCTGAGAAAGCCGAATGGAAAACTCAGCATCCTCCTATCTGTGCAATTTGTAACTTCTGTGTTGATTCACCGTTTTCAAATGAAAGATATTTCAGCTCCTAAAGTCCAAACACGTAGATGAACCTGACTGGACTCTGTCAGATTAATTATCCACGGTCTGAGAGCCGACTGAGGAGGTTCAGTGGGAATGAAGGAGAAACGCAGAGGAAATGAGACGGAGGAAGGCTGGAGCCAAAGAAATGAGATACAGACAAGGAGCAAGTCTTTCTGCATTGATCCGCCACAGAGCACAATGATCTGGGGTTTCTCATATGTACGCTCATCAGATACCATATCTCCTCTGAAAGCCAAATAATGTGTCACATTTTGGAGATACGGCCTCCAGTCAGCTGTGAATGAGAGTCAGAAAGATGAAAAAGGGAAGTGAGGAGAGGAAATGAGAAACAGAGGGAGGAAGAAAAATGAAGCAGAAGAATAAACAAAATAACGGAGCGACAAGAAGGGAGAAAGTGAGAAATATGAGTCTGCTGGGAAACAACCATCAGAGGTTTCTGCAGAGTTCAGATCCTTAAACTTCACAAGTTTGAAAGTTTCTAACAGAAACATTCATGAGGAGCATCCAGCTAACAAACATGTGGGAGTTTATTATAACGGCGTTTTAATGAAACAAAGTGGAAATTAAACAATTAATGATCGTCACAATCATTAATTAAAGGTCGTAACGGCGCTGAGAGCAGGCGAGTGGGAGGCTTTTAATCTGAAACTGAAAATGACAAAAACTGACAGGAAAACGTCCTGATTCCTCCAGAACCTCCCCGGACCGGGTCAAACTCCGGAAAAAACCCTGTTTTCCCAAATAACGATCAACTCTGATTGCAACATTTCCTTAGATGCTTTTTATCGAGACAAAAGGTGGAAATATGAGAAGAAATACCTGATTATCGTCAGACAGTTTCCTGGATCTTTGCTCATTTTTTTGTCTTGATGAAGGTGAAACAAAAATACAGAACATAACCAAATATTTCTGTTGCTTTAAACCGAATATCTCAGCACACTTGAAGTAATAAAAACTTTTCAGAAAGAAGTAGGAGCTTTTTAGCCAATAAAAAGTTTTATTTCCACAGCCAATAATTTCACTTTAGACATTTTCCATGTTATTGATGAAATAATCTGCCAGTGGAACCAGACTTTTCATCAATATTCAGGATTTATTCACTGACCAATCTTCTGTTAAGTTAGTTCTTATTTAAGATGTTTGCAGGAAAAACTAGACAAAAATATTTTGTAAATGTTGTTTTTTGCAGTGCAGGAGTCTAGTCAAAGCTCAAAATCTCAAATATCTGTCATCAAACTTCAGATGTGTAAATTCAGTATTTCTTATATTTTTTTCACCTCTGAGCTGCCATTATGTAAGTTTCTGCTGCTGCAGGATCAACGCCGCAGTTCACAGGTTTCCAGGCAATTGTAGATCAGCAGAACCAGTTTGGACCATCAGAACCAGTTTGAATCAGCAGAACCAGTTTGAATCAGCAGAACCAGTTTGGACCGGCAGAACCAGTTTGGACCATCAGAACCAGTTTGGACCATCAGAACCAGTTTGAATCAGCAGAACCAGTTTGGACCATCAGAACCAGTTTGGACCATCAGAACCAGTTTTGATCAGCAGAACCAGTTTGAATCAGCAGAACCAGTTTGGACCATCAGAACCAGTTTGAAGCAGCAGAACCAGTTTGGACCAGCAGAACCAGTTTGAATCAGCAGAACCAGTTTGGACCGGCAGAACCAGTTTTGATCAGCAGAACCAGTTTGAATCAGCAGAACCAGTTTGGACCGGCAGAACCAGTTTTGATCAGCAGAACCAGTTTGGACCAGCAGAACCAGTTTGGACCGGCAGAACCAGTTTGGATTTGCTGAATCAGAGAAACGTGGAAAACATGCAGAAAATGTTCAACATGTTAAACCGAAACTGGTTTCATGTTTTATTTACAGAAAATGACCAAACTGAAATGTTTTTCCTCTTGTCAGAAGCATTTCTTGAGAGAGTAGCCGGAGGTCATGTGAATCGCGGGAGCGGGCTTTGACTGGTCCGGCCGGCTGGATGCTGTGGAAGCCGGTCTGAGTCGCACAGCCACGGCTAATTGCACATGGAGAGGCTGAATTTAGATTGACTCCTGCTATTTAATATTTCAGAAGCAGTTTTTATAGTAGTGGAAGTGCTGAGTTCAAGCTCATTATGCACCAGCGTTTGTCTGCACTGCTATTCGGAGCTGCATTAGTTCTTGGAGGCACTTAAAGCCCATTAGTTACCTGCTGGGTCAAAGATTTCTCCTCAACCAGCAGGCTTGATTAAACACGGAGAGCTAAAAAATTTTTTTATATGCTCTGCATTAACTTCAAATTAAGGAAGAAATGAAGAGATGGCCTGTGAAAGTCAGAGTTTAACAGAAAGGTCCAGAAGAATTTCTTCAGAACCTGCAGATTCTGCGGTTTACCGTCCAGCTGATCCAGGAGAGAAATCACCACTGGCAGAAAATCCTGAAAATCACAGAAAGAAGATTTAAAGCCAGATTGTTTCTGAACTGAAACTGCTATGAAAGAGAAATAACCATCAATAACAACAATCACATGTTCAGATGTGATGTGGTTCTGGGGAAAGTAAGAAGGGAGGTTTAATTTATCAGATTATTATTAATATCTGACTTTGTGTCCCAGCTGCTGTTTCTCCAGAACTCCCAGAACCCTCCAGGTTCAGTCATGACTTTATCTTTAAATTGCACTGATATCACTGGATCTGAGCGTTTTCTGCTTCTCTCTGGTTTCTGTGAACACGGCAATAACTGCTCAGGAGATCGGACTCAAAAATCCTGAGAAACAAAACGGATGTTGCTGCTGCAGCTGTTTTCTAACAGTTGCTGTTGGTGATGAAGTTCTGAATCTCACCTGAAATTGTGCTGGTTCTGAACGGAGCGGGGAGGTTCTGAGCGGAGCGGGGAGGTTCTGAACGGAGCGGGGAGGTTCTGAACGGAGCGGGGAGGTTCTGAGCGGAGCGGGGAGGTTCTGAACGGAGCGGGGAGGTTCTGAACGGAGCGGGGAGGTTCTGAGCGGAGCGGGGAGGTTCTGAGCGGAGCGGGGAGGTTCTGAACGGAGCGGGGAGGTTCTGCTGATGATTTTCAGCTGACTTATCTCAGACAGAAACAAGCCTAAAATGCATCTGCAGATTTTTAATGAAACGCTGACAGATAGTGGCAGCAGCGCTGATTTAGCGCGGCTCCCCAACTGTTCCTCACTCATAAAACATGAAATATATCCTCGGTGTTCTCACTGTTAGAACAGCAGCAGGAGTCACACAGTCAATCTGCAGTGTTTACTAATGCCGATTGTTGCTGCAGGCTGCAGATGAAACTGTTTGTGTGAATCAAAGCAGAGGTTTAATTCCCCGGGTGGATCCGGTTCTGCCGGCTCAGCCGTTGACTCGTCGCTCCAGCTTGTTGCTGCTGCCCTGCAGCTTCTGGCCGATGTCCAGATCTGGGAATGAAAGAGCAGAAGCTTCAAATGAAGCCAAACAGAAACATGTGGGAGCGTCCTGAAGCTCGGCCTCCTATGGATCAGAACCAAACAGAACCACCGCAGGCCCCCAATCTGTTTTTCACTTCCAAACAAGGAAGCACAAACCAGGCGGGTGGCTCAACTTTAAAACTAATCACTGGAATTATTTTAACTACAGCATGGACTTTAACATCTTACTTTCAACTAATCATTTTTTTATTCTTGATTTTTTTAGTTGTTTTTTTTTTTTTTTTTTACAAACAAAAGTTCCTGCTAGAACCTTTGCACTTGTGTGTTTCTGGTACAATCATTAATCTGACAGACAAGTGAATTAAACACAGGAGATTTAAACCGACTGAAACATTTCACTTCCACCTGCAGATCAGCAACCCCACAGCATGATATTGTCCCCACCGTGCCCAGCCAGCCTCCTGGTGTCACACGCCCCTCACAGAGGAATCCACTTGTTTACATATTATTCTCTCGCATTTGCTTTGTTTTTTGCTGAAAATGTGTATTTACACTTTATGAGAGGAATTTGGTTGATCCTGAGATGAATGCAGTGCTGGAGTGAGTCACCAGGGGGCAGTGCAGCGTGAAGGCGGAGTTATTAGTGCTGCGGCTTCCGCTGATTCCCGTCTCATCATTTCTCCTGTTCATTCAGGTAATATTGCATGACATTCTTACAACGTCACATATATCAGGACTGAATATGATTCAGGTGTTTTTATAAATGACTTTTATCGGTTTGGTTTAAGTTAAACCGTGTGAACGGAACGGTTTTGCTGCGTAATCCAAACGCTGATATAAAGTCGTTTGTTTCCATACGAAAATGGTTCTAGTTGTATTATTGACTATATTTGTATATTTAGCTATGGTTCATTATTGCTTGGGGAGAATATAAAAAGTATTGACCAAGCTGAAGGGAGTATTATGTCAGTTGATACGTCATAGCTGGGTAAGCTTCTGATTGGTCGATCCAGCAGTTTAAATATTTCCTCAGACAGCAGATTGGCTGTTCATGTCTGTTTTTTTATTCTGCTCTCATGTTAGAAATAAAGATAACAGATGATGGCTCCTTTCATGGATTATTGGCTTCAATATTTACCATTTTTAGTTGTTTATCTTTGAAACCGTTTTCAACCTGCTGATGTCGTCTTTTTGTGTTTCTTTTGTGTTTCAGTTTGTTGGACAGGATGAATAGGAAACATCTGACCAGATGTTTTTATGCCAGAATATCAGCTGGTCCAGATGTTGTAAAGCAGACTGAGGTCACCCACCATTTCCCACCAGTTTTTATCTTTACTGTTCTTGTGCTGACATGCACTGAAATCGGTCAGCTGACCTCTGACCCCAGTCGCTCAGATTGCACACTGCAGAGGGACGGATGAGTCCCAATGTCATCCTGACCCAGCAGCAGGTTCTGGTGGTTCTGTGTCGGTGTAAACCTGGTTCTGGATGGACCTTCCTCTGAGTTACCGGGTCAGCTGAACGGAGCCAGAACCACTTCCTGCTGGCCTCATTACACCAGCTTATCATGGAAAACCAGAACCTGGAATGTTTGTCTCCTGTTCAGGAGAACATTTACCCAGAATGCACTGGTACAGAATTAAATCTTTCTGAAATCCTGTTTACTTCGCCGTGTCCAAACAAATGTTGTGTTCAGGGCCCAGCGGGACGCCGGCGCAGCGGGACGCCGGCGCAGCGGGACGCCGGCGCAGCGGGACGCCGGCGCAGCGGGAATGTGAGCTGCTAAGCGGAGTTTTGCTCGGCGTCAGGAATGGGATTCGCTCCGGATTCTCTCTCTGTTCTTCTTCTTTCTCTGAATCACTTTTTGATCTGTTTGCCCAAACAAGATGGGTTTTTGTTTGAGGTTTCGTTCTGCAGGTGGAGCGTTTTTATCTGATTAAAACGTCCAGTTCTGTGGAAACAGAAGGTTTTACTGTTGATCAAAGACAACAGTGAATTCATTTACAGAAACAAAGAGCTTCAAGCTCATCCAAATGTTTCCTCTCAGGAAGTTGAAGACGTTGAAGGAATGTGACTGGAATCTGGAGAATTCCCCTGAAGCTTTCCTCCAGCCTGGTTGTGGTTCTGGTTCTGGTTCTGGTTCTGGTTCTGTCGCCAGATGGACGGCGCAGGCCCTCCATCGCCGAGGCGACCAGCGTGTTGACTGCAGTTTGCATCAAAGTCACCTGTCCAGGTAGAAACCGCTTCCAATTATTTTCTTTTAAAGATATTTACAGTTAAAGTTTAAAACGTTTGAAATGACTATAAATTGATCCAGCTTACAAATGAATTAACTTTTACCCATAGAAGTAGTGAAATTTTTCATTTTTTGTACTAAATATTTACAAAACAGATTTAAAATAAAATCTTCAGTTTTTCAAGTTGTCCTCAGAAACTGATTTTAATCTTTTCTTAATTTTTGAATAAAATCCTTTTTGGGTCCAAAGTTTTGTTTTTGATGGCATTAGATAAGTTTACATGAAATATTTTGGACATAGAGATGTTTTATCACCTGCTGTCTGAAAGCAAAGCAGCTGCATTTATACACATCACCTTTCAGCCAAAGGCCATTTAAAGGCTGGTAAAAATAAAAACAACACATAATGTGACACTATATCACAAACCAATACGAGAAACCTGATAATGTTTGATCCAGACAAACAGTTTGGTTTCTGTAGGAGGTTGGTGTGTGAGAGCAGGAGGAAAATAATCTGCGTTTTAATCATCATATCAGAGCTCAGGCATGCAAGCAACAGAGCAGACAAACAGCATTCGCCTGTCATGCTCTGCGTCTCTTTGTCGGTTTTCCTTTGTTCGGTTTCTCATCAGTCCTGATGTGTCGTCGGTCTGACTGAATGTTTAACAGACAAAAAGACGGCAGTGAAACACAAAGGCAGGCGAGTGACGGAGGAGAATCCGTCCGTCCGTCTGCAGAGAGGAGCTGCAGTTTCAACACGTCACTCAGGCTTAATGAGAGGAAGGGATCCAAGCTCTGCCTGCTTTAGTTTCATTAAACCTGATTGAACCTGAAGCAGCTCCTCCACACGCCGATTGGTCCATGTTGGTTTGATGAGGCAGCGCTGAAGGAGTTTCCAAACCAAACATTAAACTCTCCCGACGTCTGATCAAAAGCTGGCTGTGTGCTGAAGCTGATCCGCCTTTTGATTCCAACTGAGGCGAAGCATTAAGGGCTGAGTGGCAACATTAGAGCGATTACAGGAACACGCTGCACAGCAGAGTCAGGAAAACCTGAAGCTGACTTTTCCTTCTTTCATATGATGAAGTGGTTTGAGTTGGTTTCATCATCGTCCTCTCACGGTTTGGAGCACAAACCCTTCATATAAACTCATGCTGGATGTTTCTGTGCATTTCTCCATATTTTGGTGAACGATAATTAAACCTCACAACAGATTATTTTGAAGAAACGGCTTTCATTTCCTCTTATGTTCTCACAGAAACAAAACACAGAAAGTAGAGAACAAGATTCAGCATAAGTATAATATTTAGGTGATTATAAAAAAAAGTCAATGATGATGTCAAATTTAACTTAATGCTTCATGGCTGTAATGTTTCAAAAGTGAATATAATTTGAATTGAAGTTGATGCTTTAGCATTAGCTTCTGCTAAATGCCATGTTGGTGGTTAAGCCTTTCAGTACTGCTAACGGTTTTGTTAGCACTGCTAATAGTTTGGTTAGTGCTGCTAATGGCTTGGTTAGCACTGCTAATGGTTTGGTTAGCGCTGCTAATGGCTTGGTTAGCACTGCTAATGGTTTGGTTAGCGCTGCTAATGGTTTGGTTAGCACTGTTAATGGCTTGGTTGGTGGTGCTAATGATTTGGTTAGCGCTGCTAATGGTTTGGTTAGCGCTGCTAACGGTTTCGTTAGCGCTGCTAATGGCTTGGTTAGTGGTGCTAATGGTTTGGTTAGCGCTGCTAATGGTTTGGTTAGCACTGCTAATGGTTTGGTTAGCACTGCTAATGGTTTGGTTAGCGCTGCTAATGGTTTGGTTAGCACTGCTAATGGTTTGGTTAGCACTGCTAATGGCTTGGTTAGCACTGCTAATGGCTTGGTTAGCACTGCTAATAGTTTGGTTAGTGCTGCTAATGGCTTGGTTAGCACTGCTAATGGTTTGGTTAGCGCTGCTAATGGCTTGGTTAGCACTGCTAATGGTTTGGTTAGCGCTGCTAATGGTTTGGTTAGCACTGCTAATGGCTTGGTTGGTGGTGCTAATGATTTGGTTAGCGCTGCTAATGGTTTGGTTAGCGCTGCTAACGGTTTGGTTAGCGCTGCTAATGGCTTGGTTAGTGGTGCTAATGGCTTGGTTAGCACTGCTAATAGTTTGGTTAGTGCTGCTAATGGCTTGGTTAGCACTGCTAATGGTTTGGTTAGCGCTGCTAATGGCTTGGTTAGCACTGCTAATGGTTTGGTTAGCGCTGCTAATGGTTTGGTTAGCACTGCTAATGGCTTGGTTGGTGGTGCTAATGATTTGGTTAGCGCTGCTAATGGTTTGGTTAGCGCTGCTAACGGTTTGGTTAGCGCTGCTAATGGCTTGGTTAGTGGTGCTAATGGTTTGGTTAGCGCTGCTAATGGTTTGGTTAGCACTGCTAATGGTTTGGTTAGCGCTGCTGATGGCTTGGTTAGCACTGCTAATGTTTGGTTAGCAGTGCCCACCACCATCTGCACCCATCAGGGCAGACGTTCAGCTGCAGCAGGGAGCAAGGTGCTGATAGGCTGCAGCAGAGAGTGACATCAGCAGGAAGTTCAGACATCTAAGCTCCCAACACTGACCCAGTTTACCCAGTGGACCCATCAAGAGCGATTCCCTCACATGAATCCGACCCGCCATTTGTCAAAATTCCTGCAGCCTCTCCTTGCTCTCTTCCTCTTCAGCCACAGACTGATGAATATTCAACTGATTCTCCTTTTCTTTAATCATAAAACATTTGTAATTATAACAGTGAGGAGTTTTAGGGCTGCTGACCACTTCTGCTCTCCAGCATGTTTTACTGCAGCCATTAAACGCTTCTTTTGTCTCTCAGACTGTAGAAAGTACGCCGAGCTCTGCACTTCTGCGTTCATCTGTGTGAAACTGCTCTCATGCTTTCATTTATTGAGCCACGATAAAAGAGTTTTCCATATTTTGTGTCAGAATGAGCAGCTGTATCCACGACAGAGACAAAGAAACCTATTGGTTCTGAGTTTGGTTTAGAGAGAAATGTGAAAGCAGGAGCGGCTAACAGAGACTCCATCTGTCTCAGAACCACAGGAGACGAGTTCTGAAGGATTCAGATTCGATGCGCCCATATCATTAGTATTTTCACTCATTTCCATTTAACCAGGCTCCATCCATCCTCGGCCGCCGCTGGAAGCCGCTTCCCTTTGGGCTCGGCTGCGGCTCTAAATGTGAACGCATGCTTCTGCTTCACACCTTCCTGCTGAGGAGGAAGACTTGATGTGGCAGCGAGATGCATGAGAGCATCCTCCGTCTCATTGTGTTACCTTCATCTGGCGGTAGCCTGACATTCACACCGGCTCTTTGGGTGTGAGCAGCGCAGCGAGGTGTGATGTCTTCTGGAAAGTGTTTGTAAGGAAGAAGTTTTTTGTTGATGCTGAAGGTTTTTCTGGGTGAGAAGCATCAGCAGCGAGTCCTCAGAAACCTCAGAAACCAGGGCTGTGTGCTGAGCGGATCAGAACCATCCAGAGAAACGAGACAAGACTTTAGAACCTCAGAGAGACTTGTGGTCTTAAAGTGAGGACTACCCATAATGCTTTGCTTGCTGAAGGTGGATGCAGTTTCAAGCTTCAACCAGCAGACGGTTAAAGCTTCACGTCAAGCTGAGCGGTTTCTGATGGCGGCACACCAACCAGGTTTTGTGGATATTTGAAATGGAAACGCAGCTTTTTCTGTTTCGTTTGTTCTACTCAGATTTTCAGAGGGATGTTTACGATTTGACCTTATGAAAGGTCAAAGGTGAACCGTCCAGGGCTCCTAGTTTAGTCCTGATCTGATCTCATGTCAGCTGCTATCAGTGGGACTGTTGGTGGACAGGGACGATGAAGACGATGATGATGCTCTCGAGTCGTTACATCACTTCCTCTGGTAAACGGCGAAACGTTGAGTCACAATCTGGCTGATCTGGATGAAGGATTTTCTCCTTCCCTGCTGTAGCTACATTACCTCCCACATTCCCTACATGTGTGAGTCGTTCACTTCGTGTTTGGTTGTGTTTTCTGGTTCTGACAGACAAAGAGCTTCGCTGGTTTTTACAAAGGCTGAGCAGCTGATTCTCTATTCACTTCCATCCTTCTTCCATTTACTCTCTCTCTCAAACACACACACACTCACACACACACATCAACACACACACACTCACACATACACGCACACATACGCACACACACACACACATACATCAACACACACACACACTCACACGTACACACACACACTCACACACACACATCAACACACACACACACTCACACATACACGCACACATACGCACACACACACACATACATACACACACACATCTACATACACACACACACATCTACACACACACACATCAACACACACACACACATACATACACACACACACACATACACGCACACACACACACATCAACACACACACTCACACGTACACACACACACTCACACACACACATCAACACACACACACTCACACATACACGCACACATACGCACACACACACACACATACATACACACACACATCTACATACACACACACATCTACACACATACACACACATCAACACACACACACACATACATACACACACACACACATACACGCACACACACATACATACACACACACACACATACACACACATATGCACACACACACACATACATACACACACTCACACATACACGCACACACACACGCACACACACACACAGACACACACACACACACATATGCACACACACACACACACACACACATACACCTACACTCACACACACACACTCACAAACACACGCACACACACACACATATGCACACACACACACATATGCACACACACACATATGCACCAAGAGTTGGCAATGAATCTTGTCAGTTTTAATAAACAGTTGCATCTTTCAAGCTGCTGACGTTGCAGCGAGAGGCAGATCACAGACGAGAGGAAGGAGGCAGCAGAAAGACGGCGATGTTTGCATCTTCCTGCTGGACGCCACGAAGCCAAACCAACTTCTGAGCTGAGCTTTTTATAGCCGACAGGGATTAAAATCAGCAGATTAACAGAACGGCTCGGCAAACTGTGTTGGGTTTGACTGAGTTCATGAACCAAACGTTTAATTTAAGCTGAATCTGCGTTTATTCAACCTGAACCCAACTAAAACTTCACTGATGTGAAGATCTGGTTCAGTTCTGCCAAATATCCACCAGAAACATCCCAGAAGCAAACATGGCTGACTGACGTCACCAGCCGGGTGGATTACAGGAAACAGTCAATTTAATGTTGCACATCATATTCTTTGGAGTTGAACGAGAGAAAGAAATGAAATTCTAACAAAAACAGATCAGATCTGCTGCATGGATGGACAAACTTCAGCAGCTGAGCAGCACGCATTCACTTCCTGTTCAGGGAAACGCTGACTCAGCGGCGCTGAGAAACAGAACGCTGTCGTTCCTGCTAAATGTTAGCTCCATATTCCTTCTTGTATCTTAATCTGGACTTTTCCAGATTAAGATTGGTTCTGTGAAGAGGAGCAGCTGTTGTGTGTTTTACTGCTGCTCCCTCTCTGTCTCTGTGATGCCTTCGGGGAACACGCAGCATTAACTGTATCGTCCGTTTCTGCCGTGTTTCTGCTTGGATGTGACATTACAAATGAACTCCTGATGAAATGTCAGCGATCGCATCCAGTTGGAGTCGCTCTCATCCTTCGCCTCTCTGGTTCGCTCTCCGCCCGCTGCATCGCCTCCTCCTGCATCTTTATGCTCCGTCTCTTTGTCTGAAGCGACTGACCGCTCCATCTGTAATTATTCCTCCTCTCTCCTCCTCAGAGTTGATGTTGGGACGGATCAATAAGCCATCAGTTACATATTGAGAGCCGATAGTTTCAGCCCTGCCAGGAGGCTAATTCTTCTCTTCCTCTCCTTCAGTTTGCTCTTCTCTGTCCATATTTGTCTTGTTGTTTGGATATTGATAAATGTTCTTTGTTTTTCATCTGAATGGTGGGGTAATTCATAAGTGGAAGCTGCAGCTGTGAAGCTCACAGATCTGATTGGACGGCAGCTGCAGCTGCTGCATCACCTAAACTCAGCTCTGCAGGTTTTGAGCTCAAATATTTCTGCTTTTATGGCTCAACATGAGAGATGTTGATTACTGCAGCAGCAAAGCAAAGCTGCTGTTTGGTTTGAGTCCCATTTAGAGGCTAATCGCTCGGTGCTAACGATGTGGGCTTTAATCCAAGCCTCCAGACTCTGGACGGAGGCCTTCCTCCCTGACTCTGGCTGCTTTAAAAACTTCATCCATATTAATACTTTTCAAAGTAAAATGTAACATTCAGAAAGAAATCAAACCTCTGATTTGTGCAAACGTCGTCCGCTGCTCTTCCGTATCCCAGATCGGGTCAAGGAGGAAAATTCCAGACATTCCTGTTCATAGCAACTCATGGAAATCCTTCATGGTGAGTTTAAAGGTGATATTAAGTTCTCCAGGACGCTGCGGGTCCGGGCCGGGTCCGGGCCGGGTCAGAGGAAGAGGTCTCCTCCCTGGGTAAGCATAAAGACCGGTTTTAGACTGGAGGTTCTGCATGGCCGAAACGAACAGGAGGCAAACCTGCTGTAGAGTCTTCTAGGCTGTTTTAGTGAAACATCAGTATTTCTTCATTGTCGGCATAAATATTAACGAGCACTAACCATGGTAACCTCCTCCTCTCAGGAAACGCACTGCGCTGTTGGATCCAGCGTCACTTTAAAAGGTTCTGTTCCTGTTCTGGTCTCTGGGACCAGAAGGAGCGTGGGGTTAAGATTCAGCGCCGCTGCTTCAAGCCGACTGTGAAGGACGTTCAGCGTTTGTGATGCAGCTGCTGCAGATGGAAGGATGTGTGCCGACGTGTGCTGCAGGCGATGGAGTGTCAGTCGTCTGCAGCGAAACTCAGAGACGCGTCGTCAGTGGACGAGGGCATGAAAGGAGGGAGATGGAAGAGCCGCGTCCGACTGCGTGACGGGCCGGAACCTGAGTGTCTCGGATCTGAAGCGTTTCATAGAAAGATCATTGCAGATAGTCGAAGTCCTTAATGGAGTCAGAATGATCCGGTCTGCATCACAGTCCACTGTCTCCCAGCTCCAGTATGAGATATTTCACTCTATTATTTAAGATATTAGGATTGAACTAAAGATAAGTGGCCTAAATACAGACCCTGGAGGAACCCCACAATTTATTTTTACCTGTCTGGATGCATAATTCATAAGTATCAGATTATTATGCCAACCATTTTTCCATGGTTGTAAGTTGAGAGTCAAATGTATAAATTAAACTTCCTGGCTCTTCAGAAATGGTTGAGAGTTTTTACTGGTGCTTCTAATCTAATTTGATTTTGTTGAACATTATTTCCTGCCTTTGAACTTTGAGTTGCTTTTCATTCACTTCTGGTCTGAAACGCCATTTTAACTGTAATTATTGGTGATTAATTCACAGAGTTCCTGGTGCATTACCTCTGGTTTTATTCCAAGTGAGTGGATTAACTGGCCATCCAGTGGTCAGGAAGTTATTGTGACGTCAGAAAGACAGACAGCCGGCTCTGACGTCGCTAAATGATCACAGGCTGCTGCTGCTGCAGCACAGGCTGCTGCTGCTGCAGCACAGGCTGCTGCTGCTGCAGCACAGGATGCTGCTGCTGCAGCACAGGATGCTGCTGCTGCTGCTGCAGCACAGGATGCTGCTGCTGCTGCTGCAGCACAGGATGCTGCGGCAACAGGGGTGTTGCGGCTTAGAAACCAAACTTCTCGTTGTTTGTGAGTGAGGAAAGATGCGGCGGCGATGGAAAGCAGCTGTTAATGCCTGGCAGCCTTCGGTGTAATGGAGCAGCAAACTAACATTCATATACTTTATAAGTAGGTATGATTAGAAAGATCAAATGGAGAAGGCCAGGCTGTGGACAAATGAGTTACGTTCACAGACAAATGAGCTCAACTGGAACCAGCAGAGGCCAGGAATAAACTGGCAAAAGCAACTTTGGAAACCAGTTTGAGTCGGTCTGCTCAACACTCCCATCCCTCACTTCCGATGTCCATCAATGATTAAGTGACGTTGCAGACCAGACCAGCCAGATCTCACCTGTAAACCAGTGAAGGTGTGATCTGCATCGGTTCTCCGAGCAGAGATCCGGTTCTCCGAGCAGAGATCCGGTTCTCCGGGCAGAGATCCGGTTCTCCGAGCAGAGATCCGGTTCTCCGGGCAGAGATCCGGTTCTCCGAGCAGAGATCCGGTTCTCCGAGCAGAGATCCGGTTCTCCGCCTGCCCTCGCCCCGCGGCTCAGATAATCAACACGTTTTTTGGTGACAGCGTGTTTTCAGGGAGAAGCTTTCGGATGTGAATAGCCAGATCAGGAGGAAGCCGCCGAATCTTTTGACGTCGAACAAATCAGCCATCAGCTGATCCGAGGTTCATTCAGCAGCAGGAAGACGCGACGCAGCGACGCTTCCTGAAGATGCTTCTGTGTTTCGCTGCTGCTGGTTTCAATCACCTCCTTTATGTTCCTCTGAAGTGACGCGTCATGTCAGAACAAACCGATTAAAAGCAGCTTTAATGAGAGCAGCTCAGATTCCTGACCCGTCGTCTCAACCCAGATGGAGAAAAGCTTCACAAAGTTTCCAGAGCAAGAAAACAACATTGTTTTTCTCGTCTTTAATGGCTTTTGTATGATTTCACCTCCTGTGTTGATGTCAGGAAAGAAAATCAATAAAACGTGCGGCGAGATTTTTCACACCTGAAAGAAAATCACTGGAGCTACAAACTCTGAACTGTGAGAAGCTTCATGGATCTTTCCTGGAAAGATGCGCCAATTTTTCTACATCACTGCTTTCCCATTTGCTTTTTAGAATATAAATGTCCCATTTCAGATGTTCTTCACTCTGTTTAAAATTGATTTTCGAGCTTCGCGTGCAATGAACACTTCAATCGCATCTGAAAAGTCCCCATAACAGGAACGAGACGCCGCTGTGGAGCTTCATGTTCGCTTTGTGGAGACATGACAGAAAGGAGAACTCACAGAGAAAAAAGAGAAATGAAGTGAAGTGAATGGGAACACCTGGTGAAAAATGGTGAACTGTAAAACTGATGAGCAGATGTAGGAGTAAAATCTGATTCCAGCGCCGGCGGTGAGGCCATGTGGCGAAGCTTAACGCCTCAACCTTCATCGTCTCCCAGGCTGACGGCGCTCAGCTGCTTTAAGACACGTTTTCTACTAAACCTCGCTCCTACTGCTAATGGGAATGCTAACAGCTGTAGGCAGACTGGAGGCCAACGAATAATTCAATAAAGAAAAAGGATAATAAGCTTCACAGGCAGGTCGGGCTTTGAACCAGCAAACACAATGTTAGTAACAGCCAGGCTGCTGCACAGCAAACCTGTTAAAGCTTCATTCACCATCTATGTAAATGGACAGGTTTATGTATACATTGACTTTTCTGAGCTTTCCATCATGTTACAAGCAGCCCTCCGTCCTTCTGCTCCTTCAGACTAGCCAGCAGCAATTAGCAAACAGCTGTTGAGCTCATTATAGGAGCTGCTGCTCAGAGCAATACTGGTAAAACATTAAAGGGTTAATAGAGAAGCCATGTTGGGACGACTTCCTGAAGGCAGAGCTTCAGAGAGAGCAGGAGCTTCTTAAAGAGACGGAGGCCCAATTTCAAGGCGCAAAATATTGAAGTCACGTCTGATTTTCTATAAAATGTCTCTGTGTATGGAAAATACATACCGGCCCTTTAAAAAGGAGAAAATTAAGAGTTTTATTTCTTAAATTGTGATGCTCAAAAAAATTGAGAAAAAAATATGAAAACAACTTCAGAGAAAATATTGTTTTTGATATTTTCCTAAATTTAAAGACATTAAGATAGAAAACATTTAAAGGTTTCTCTTTAATATCTGCATTCATCCATAAATTATTGGTTACCATGGAGATAACCTTACCTTATTGTGCTGATGATGCTCATATAATAATCCACTCAGCCAATCAAAATGAAACACAGAAAAATCTTCAGGTTTTTAGTTTCACCCTTGCAGTGTCACAGTCCCATTTTTATTCTGGGATTATTTTTAAATTCCTTTTCTGCAGTGAAACTCATATATTCTGCATTTCACTGCATTAAAGTTAACGCTGTGCGTCACTTTCTGCTCACAATGACACATTTTTCAACTTATTCATGGTTTCATGAGAAAGTTTTCAAGTTGAAAAGCATGAACAACATTCTCTTTGCATGTTTTTCTTTTCTTACGTTTAGTAATTGACGTTTTCTGAAGATTTCTCCTTTCGGCCAGCGTTCCACCACAGCCACTGAGTCACTGTTCAACACGCAGCTGCAGGGTGCCTTGCTCAGAGGGACCCTGCAGGAATAACTCTGTCATGTTCCATACAAAAGTTTCCCCAGCCAATCAGCAAGGTCTGAAAACCAATTTTGGTCAACGCTGCCCCAGTATTTTAGAGCATCCATCAGCAGGCTCCCACAAAACTCATTTCAAGAGCCACTTTAATAGTCTGGCGGTTCTTGACCTTCCATCTCAAAGTGGCTGCAGCTGCTGCTGCTGACGCCTCTGTGTGTCCAGCCGCGCCGCAGACTCACATTCTTTAAATCTGTTATGACATCTATGAATTTGTCTGTCAACAAGCAGCTTTTCCTGCATAAGAAGGAAGAAATGTGTTTGCTCGCTCCTGCTTCCCCTGCTGCATGCTGAGAGCATTCTGCACAGCCGAGCGGGAGCAGCGGCGCTCCGACGCCAAGCTTTGATTACAGAACGAGACGAGAAAAATGGCTTCACTGCCGACAGATGTTCAACACGCTGCAGCTTTTCATGGTTAAACTTACATGTAAGGCGTAAGAGAAGAAATCAGAAAGAAAAAGAAGTGAATAAATAAACTTGATTCAATTCAGAGCCTGGAACTGATCAGCTGGTAACTGAAGACTGGAGAGCCTTCATCTCCTTCTGCAGCAGCTGATGCAACCAAACAGAGTCTAACATGAACTGGTTTGAACTTTTAGGCTGCGCAGCTCCCCGGCTGACTGGACCAACCTGATCACCAATAATCGAAGCTCAAATCAGAGGAATCCCTTCAAAGAGCGACAGAGAGCGGTCAGAATGTGTGGCGGCCATGTTGGACCTCCAGCTGAGTGTGAGCCTGCAGGAAACATTACTGGAGACACAATCCCAGTGGTCCCAGTGATCCCAGTGGTCCCAGCGGTCCCAGTGATCCCAGCGGTCCCAGTGATCCCAGTGGTCCCAGTGATCCCAGTGGTCCCAGCGGTCCCAGCGGTCCCAGTGATCCCAGTGATCCCAGTGATCCCAGTGGTCCCAGTGATCCCAGCGGTCCCAGTGATCCCAGCGGTCCCAGTGGTCCCAGCGGTCCCAGTGATCCCAGTGGTCCCAGCGGTCCCAGCGGTCCCAGTGGTCCCAATGATCCCAGTGATCCCAGTGGTCCCAGTGATCCCAGTGATCCCAGTGGTCCCAGTGATCCCAGCGGTCCCAGTGATCCCAGCGGTCCCAGTGGTCCCAGTGATCCCAGTGGTCCCAGCGGTCCCAGTGATCCCAGCGGTCCCAGTGGTCCCAGTGGTCCCAGTGATCCCAGTGGTCCCAATGATCCCAGTGATCCCAGTGGTCCCAGTGATCCCAGTGATCCCAGTGGTCCCAGCGGTCCCAGCGGTCCCAGTGGTCCCAGTGGTCCCAGCGGTCCCAGCGGTCCCAGTGATCCCAGTGATCCCAGTGGTCCCAGTGATCCCAGTGATCCCAGCGGTCCCAGTGGTCCCAGTGGTCCCAGCGGTCCCAGTGATCCCAGCGGTCCCAGCGGTCCCAGTGGTCCCAGTGGTCCCAGCGGTCCCAGCGGTCCCAGTGGTCCCAGTGATCCCAGCGGTCCCAGTGATCCCAGTGGTCCCAATGATCCCAGTGGTCCCAATGATCCCAGTGGTCCCAGTGGTCAGAGGAACCAGGACATTAAATGATGAAGGTAAGATAAGGAACCATAAATATGATTAAATTTGCTGTTAAGGATCTTTCCCTGTTTGTTTGCATTCTGGCTGCGAATCTTATCAATAAATAAAGTAAATCTCACCAAACCATGTTCATCATGGAGTCTTTTGGTACCGAGGTTCTGCTGGCCAAAGCCCTTCTCCTACAGACGTTGCTAGGCTTGGTTCTGCTGGTTGGTTCTGCTGGTTGGTTCTGCTGGTTGGTTCTGTTGGTTGGTTCTGCTGGTTGGTTCTGCTGGTTGGTTCTGCAGGATGTTAACTGGACCGGGTAGTTCATGGCATCACATGCCGTTTCTGGAAAACTGGGCCAGAAAATCACCTCAGGCTGATTTTCTGATTTGCTTTGTTTTTCAGAAACAAACTGGTGCAAACAAAGCAGGAATATTTGAACCTTTATCCAATTTTTTCTCTGCCTGCTGTTTGTTTTCCTCCTTTTCTTTTTATTTCTGTCTGCGGGAAATTTTCTTAAAAGAAGCTTAACATAGAGTCTGATTTATACCGAACAGGAAACCTTTTGCTTCCTGATCTCTGCAGAAAAATGTAACTAAAAGCTGGATAATAAGAATCTGATCCTGAGTCAGATGACTGCAGAACACCAGAGTGTTTATCCTGCAGGAAAAGGTCCAGGGATTATTCTTATCAGTGTGAGAAAAACACATTCTAACTGAATCAAGTTGTATTTATTTCCACTTCACAGACCGCAAACGTCTCCTCCTACATTTTAAAATCTCATTTGACCGTGTGTGTGTGTGTGTGTGTGTGTGTGTGTGTGTGTGTGTGTGTGTGTGTGTGTGTGTGTGTGTGTGTGTGTGTGTGTGTGTGTGTGTGTGTGTGTGTGGGGCCTCCTCCAGATAAACTGCTGGCTTTAGTGACACTTTGCAGGTTTCCTGCTTCTTCCTGCTGGTCTTTCTGAAATCACAGCTCAGAAAATCTAAATTACACATTTCTGGGATTATTTTCAAAGTTTTCTCATTTTAAAGAGATATAAAAGTTGTTAGGATGAGATTTATATCTCATTAAAACTAAAATCTTGTTCAAAATAGAAAGTTGTTAACAGCAAAACCTCAGGATGTTAAAGAGTCTCAAAGAAACAAGTTAACAGAAAAGAGAGTCTTAGAGAAAACATTTCTGGCTGTTTTTAAACTCATAATCTGTCAGATTAACGTAATTTTATAACTTGTAACAGAAAATGTCTACTTATAATAAAATGTCCTGTTTTGATTTAAAAAAACTGTTTTTTTTATCTTTTAAATTTGATGTAACCGTCGTCTTTCAAACATGCAAAATGGCACTAGATAAAATAAATTATACAGAGATGTCTGTATTCTATGATTTAACAATGAATCAGCACATATTGACTAGATTTTAGGTTGTTATATCAACTAATAAAATGCTCCATCCATTCTGAATAATCTTGTTTTAACCAATTATAGATATAATTTCATTTTTCTCTGCTCCTGAATTCATTTCCAACTGATTCTGATTTTAAAGCTTGAATATGTGAACTTCTCTCAGTTGTTTGTCACTGTGTTGTTTTCCGTGAAGATGAGATTTTCTCTGGTTTTGTTAATAACTGATGTTTCTGCTGACCAGAGAAGATCTGTTGAATAAAACCTGAACCTGCAGGGCAGTTTGGGCTGCATGGCGTCAGCAGAGCAGCTGACCCAGCAGTTTAGTTATTTCTGTGTGTGTGTGTGTGTGTGTGTGTGTGTGTGTGTGTGTGTGTGTGTGTGTGTGTGTGTGTGTGTGTGTGTGTGTGTGTGTGTGGGCCTCCTCCAGATAAACTGCTGGCTTTAGTGACACTTTGCAGGTTTCCTGCTTCTTCCTGCTGGTCTTTCTGAAATCACAGCTCTCAGAAAATCTAAATTACACATTTCTGGGATTATTTTCAAAGTTTTCTCATTTTAAAGAGATATAAAAGTTGTTAGGATGAGATTTATATCTCATTAAAACTAAAATCTTGTTCAAAATAGAAAGTTGTTAACAGCAAAACCTCAGGATGTTAAAGAGTCTCAAAGAACAAGTTAACAGAAAAGAGAGTCTTAGAGAAAACATTTCTGGCTGTTTTTAAACTCATAATCTGTCAGATTAACGTAATTTTATAACTTGTAACAAGAAAATGTCTACTTATAATAAAATGTCCTGTTTTGATTTAAAAAACTGTTTTTTTTTATCTTTTAAATTTGATGTAACCGTCGTCTTTCAAACATGCAAAATGGCACTAGATAAAATAAATTATACAGAGATGTCTGTATTCTATGATTTAACAAATGAATCAGCACATATTGACTAGATTTTAGGTTGTTATATCAACTAATAAATGCTCCATCCATTCTGAATAATCTTGTTTTAACCAATTATAGATATAATTTCATTTTTCTCTGCTCCTGAATTCATTTCCAACTGATTCTGATTTTAAAGCTTGAATATGTTGAACTTCTCTCAGTTGTTTGTCACTGTGTTGTTTTCCGTGAAGATGAGATTTTCTCTGGTTTTGTTAATAACTGATGTTCTGCTGACCAGAGAAGATCTGTTGAATAAAACCTGAACCTGCAGGGCAGTTTGGGCTGCATGGCGTCAGCAGAGCAGCTGACCCAGCAGTTTAGTTATTTCTGTGTGTGTGTGTGTGTGTGTGTGTGTGTGTGTGTGTGTGTGTGTGTGTGTGTGTGTGTGTGTGTGTGTGTGTGTGTGTGTGTGTGTGTCTGCTTGTTAATTCATAACGAGAGTGTTTGGCTGCAGAAAGCTCGTTTCTACTCCATCATCTCAGCGGGGTTATCACGCCCGCTCCTCTTCACACATGGCTGCTGCGCCTGGGGAGCGGCTGCTCAGCACTCTCCGCCTCTCTGAGCGCCGCGCCTGCTTCGCATTCAGGCGGCGGCACCTGGGAGCGTCCCGCTGCAGCTCGGCTCTCCGTGTTGTCTGTGGCCCCGTCGAGGATAACGGCTCCTGAAGCCAACTCTCTTCTTGACTTTCACTCACAGAACAAATTAACCGGCAGCGCTTCCCTCACTTTACATCCTGCAGGGGGAATAAACCAGTCCGAGACGCGACAGTTCTCCAGGTTTACCGTGTTAAAAAATCATGCTGAAGGCAAGTTCAGCAGATACTTTACAAAATAAACAGTCAGAACGTGGAGATGCAAAGTAACCCTGAAGCTGGTGTCGGTAAAACACCAGTAAGGACCTGCTGACACTGCAGGCCACAGAAGCTTTCAGGGCGTCGCAGCGTCTCTGAGGAGCTACTAAACAATCTGACAGGAACCTCCCGGTTCTGATCAGCAGAAATAAATACCTGATGTTCTCACTGTCCATATTTGATTTGTTTCTGCTTAATTCTATGATTTATCCTTAAAGCTTCTGCTGTTTCTGTCGCTGATCGCTGGATGTCATGAACATCTTTCAGATTTTTGGTCTTTCGATGAAGAGATTCTCAAACACTGATGGACCTGGTTCTACTGGAACCAGAACTGAAGAAAGTCTTAAGTCTTTAGCAGAAATGTCTGTTGCTAGCACTAAGCTAACACGCTAGCTTTGGCTGTTTTTACCCAGAATGCCCTGCACTGTCGTCCACTGACAGCATAAATTTGAGATTTTGCTTGTTGGTTATTAAAATGATCCTGCACAGATTTACCCTCATCCTCCTCTGCTCATATCAAGATGGATCATTTTGGAGTGAAGATATGAAAACACCGACGTTTATTACATGTAAGATGACAGTTAGCTGGTAGAAATCCTGGTTCGGTCCAAACAAGCAGAACCAGGCAGGCTGTCCATTTCTGGAGGTGATTATTTTTGGTGTGGAACCGTTTCAGGTGTTGTGTTTAAACTTGGCATTTGAAGCGTTTGAGTTCAAATCCAGAATCTATTTTAAATCTCCCCTGAACAAGAGGCTGCTGCTGATTGGCTGGCAGGTCCATGTGATGATGGAGGCGCCATCTGTTCTGATCAACTTCCACCTACTTTTCCCTCTGATTACCACGTTGACAGACGCGCTTCAACTTTCAAGCTGCTTTACAGCAAACTTGCATCATGAAAGTTTTATCGCTGGGATCAGATTTTATGATGCAACAAGAAGACACTGGGGAGCAGAGGGAGGAGCGCTGCAGCAGCCTGCTGCTGCTGCTGCAGCAGCCTTTCATAGCTGTTTTCATGCAAAGGAAAGACAGACCTCAGCTCTGACCTTTGACCTGTGCAGCTTCCTCATCAGGGTTTCATCAGAGGAAAACAGGAACGATGTGTCTTCAGGTTGAAGTTTTATCTGTTTTAAGCCCAAACCTGAGGATGATCCAGAGGTTGGAAATGTTCATTTCAGCTTCTTTAAACACAACGTCTGGAAATCTGGTTTCTGATCAGAAACAGGAAACATAAGATGAGGGATGTTTACTGGACCATCAGCTCCAGTAAACAGGACTGGGTCCATGTTGGAACTGCAGGACCAGCAGCAGGTTCTCTGGTCCTGCTGCTGGTCCTGGACGTCGCCACTTCCTGTCTGTCTGAGCCAGGACAGCTTGGAGTCATGAGCGGCCTTCATACTGGAGAGGATCAGCAGAAAGGCAAAGAAACCGGACGAGGCTTTTACTTCTCCAGTGTTTCTTCGATCTTCTCTTCTGTGAACGAAATGAAGCTTTCCGCCAGGCTTCTTTACTCCTTCACTCTGCAAAGTGTCTCTTCACTCTTCAGAGTCTGGAATCTGATTTTTGGTTTTTGCTGCAGAAGAAAATCTATTGTTGAATTTTGGAGGAGCTGGAAACAGTCAGAGATGTGAAAATGTTCCCACTGGAGGAGGAATTAGCTGCAGAGTGAAAGATTGAGGACAAACTGTCAGAATCTCAGCTCATCTTTGGAAGTTCCTGTCCGTCCCATTCCTGTGGAGGACATTCAGAAAGTGTCCCGCTGCCTGGTTTCTGCTAATATAACCATTTTACACTCCACTGAACAGCCGCTTCATAACTTGTCTCTTCATTTCTGGGATGGGAACAAAAACCTCCCAGTTGTGCTCATTAATGCGCAACAATGTGAAAAATCAGCAGGAAGACACTGACTTTCACTATTCCTTTTAAAACAGTTTCCTAAGTCTCATTTCTTTAACGTTACAGCATGTTGAATGATCGCAGCTCGGCCAGCTGGCCAAACACGATGCTATTTAACCTCGCTAGTTTGAACATTGGCTGATTTGTTTGGTTTGTTGTTCAGTAAACGCTGCAGATGCATTTATTCTACATTTTTACCTGATTAGTTTGAATGTTTATTTTTTCCTCTAGTTGTTTGTTGCAGTTTTTTCAGTGAAGTTCAAACTAATAAAACAGGTCAACTGGATTCTTATTGCACTCATATTTTAATGTTTATTGCCTTTTATCTCTACAGTAAAGTGAACATTAAATATTTTATGTCTCATGTTGACATATTAAATCATAAATTGTCAAACAGAGCGTCAAAGTGACCAGGACAAACGCTTCTGAAGGTCTTCTAAGAGTTGAAAGCAGATTCTGACTGTCAGACTGTAAACGATAAAGAGCGTTAAGAGTTTCAGTCCTTTGTGCTTTGTGCTGTTTTCTGTCTCTGCGTTGCAGTTGCTGTTTGAGAAGCTGGTGGTTGATCCAGAGCAGCTTTGCTCTCCAGACATGATATGTGGATGTCCTGGCAGACAGGTTGCATGCATGAAATATGAACCTTAAAGCTCTGATTCAGTCTGGTTCTGATCCAGCAGCGCAGCTTGAGAATACCACAGATCTCTCCCTATTTTTAATCAGGAGTTGTGTGTGTGTGTGTGTGTGTGTGTGTGTGTGTGTGTGTGTGTGTGTGTGTGTGTGTGCGTGTGTGTGTGTGTGGGGGGGAGGGGGGTGTCTCTCTGTGTGTGTGTGTCTGTGTGTGTGTCTGTGTGTGTGTGTGTGTGTCTGTGTGTGTGTGTGTGTGTGTGTCGGGGTGTGTGTGTGTGTGTGTGTGTGTGTGTCTGTGTGTGTGTGTGTGTGTGTGTGTGTGTGTGTGTGTGTGTCTGTGTGTGTGTGTGTGTGTGTGTGTGTGTGTCTGTGTGTGTGTGTGTGTGTGTGTCGGGGGTGTGTGTGTGTGTGTGTGTCTGTGTGTGTGTGTGTGTGTGTGTGTGTGTGTGTGTGTGTGTGTGTGTGTGTGTGTGTGTGTGTGTGTGTGTGGCCCAGCTGGTATTTGGAGCGACGCTCCAGTGAAAACGTCTCATTTAAATCCTGTAAACTCAGTAATGAGCTGCTGAGCTGAAGCATCGTCTGACCTCTGCTGGAAAAACTCATTTTCCTCCACTAACTTTCTGATCCTGATTGTTGCTGCTTCATTACAATAATCACCTATAATCTTAGCTAATTTTGATCATCATTGTATGATCATTCATCCTATTATTCTGCATTGTTGTTCTTTTATATTTCTGCCTTTTCTGTGTGAAACACCTTGTGATTAGAAAGGCAGGCGACTAAAAAGGATTAATGCTATATTATTATCTAAATGTCAGAGGTTAGACATCAGGGGCATCATTACGCTCTATTCAACGTCCTCTAAAGATTTCTGTCTGTTACTGATGGGACTTAATCTGGACTGAAGCTGGTCTCAGTCAATAATAACATTATTCTTCAAATCATTCATCTGAATCAAATACTTGGAGTTTAGGGGGGAAATCCTTCCTGTTGAAGCTCATCGAACAAACAAAGAGTTTATTTGAATGAAAAGCTCGACTAGCATTCTGCTGTTCATGTGAAAGGCTGTAAAAAATCATCTTCAGCTTGGTGACAGAAATCCTCCGGGACTCAACCGTCTATCAAACGCTTATCGGTCCAGGAGGTGATGGTTCCGACCCGGAGCCGGCTGACAATGTTCCGGGAAAACAGGGAGGAGAGGAAATGATGGAAAATTACAGAAAGGGGGGAGAAAACGTCCAATTCCTGTCATTTAAAAATGACTGACAGGAAGTGACAGAACAGTGATTCCAGGCTGCGCTTGGCACTGCAGCAGCGCCGCAGCAGCTTTCTCTGGACGTGCCGCAGCAGCTTTCTCTGGACGTGCCGCAGCAGCTTTCTCTGGACGTGCCGCAGCAGCTTTCTCTGGACGCGCCGCAGCAGCTTTCTCTGGACGCGCCGCAGCAGCTTTCTCTGGACGCGCCGCAGCAGCTTTCTCTGGACGCGCCGCAGAAATGCATTGTCCTCTGTTACTCTGTTTGATGAAAACATTTGAATGCAAACCGCTGTGATCAGAATCAGACACTTCATTCATCCTTGACATTGCAAAAACATCCAGCTGGTTAAAAGTTAGAAAGAAATGAGAGCAAGAAACAGATTAGACAGATTTCCATTAGAACGGCAGTATGAGACACAATCACTTGTTTTAGCTTCCCATCATGTTGGGAAGCTAAAACATCTCACCTGAAGTGTCGCCTTGATTCTTTCATTCATGGTTGAATGGTTGGCTTGTCCCCACATTCTAAATGCAGCTCCTCCTTTGAGCTGCAGCTCCTTCAGACTACCAGCAGCAATTAGCAAACAGCTGATGGAGTTGCTGGGTAAGTTAACATAGCTACTTTATCAAGCTATAAAATGACTATGTGCCTAAAATTACATGGGTTGTGGTTGAGAACGGCAGCAGACATCATGCTGCCGCCACCGACAGGGAGAACGTCTCGGCACTCGGGTCGGTCCCAGTTGGTTCTGATAAACTGGGCAGAAGCCCTACATAAAATGTATATGTAGAACAGAGCAAGAACTAAAACAGCAGGCAGTGTTTGGTACAAAGGTGCTTTCAAAAAGAAAATATTTCATTTTTAAAGATAAAGGTAATGAGAGTAAAATTATTCATAGTTGCTTTTTCTCAGCTTCAGTTAAACCTGATGAAATCGATGTTTTCCTGTCCAAACAGCCGTAGAATCCAGCAGCAGCGATGATGATGAGGATGATGAGGATGGTGATGACGATGATGATGATGATGATGGTGATGGTGATGACGATGATGATGATGAGGATGATGATGGTGATGACGATGATGATGACGATGATGGTGATGATGATGATGATGGTGATGATGATGATGATGAGGATGATGGTGATGATGATGATGATGGTGATGATGATGATGATGGTGATGACGATGATGATGATGATGATGATGGTGATGACGATGATGATGACGATGATGGTGATGATGATGATGATGGTGATGACGATGATGATGATGATGATGGTGATGACGATGATGATGATGATGGTGATGATGATGAGGATGATGACGATGATGGTGATGATGATGATGACGATGAAGGTGATGATGATGATGACGATGATGATGAGGATGATGATAATTACGTCGCCATTTCCTTCAGTGATCAGTTTGATCCTCCTCCTTTCAGTCGCTGATGGGAAAAATGTCTCCCAAAAATTGTAGGTGCAAAAACTGTTTGTGTGAATGACAGCGATGGATCATCATATTCATGTACGACACACACACACACACACACACACACACACACACACACACACACACACCACACACACACACACACACACACACACACACACAGCCGGGTCGACAGCTGCTGATCTGATTTTCTATTAGCCTCCATTCTGGCTGCATGTAGAAACAAACAGGTGAAACTGTCCAGCTTGAACGATGCGCATCATTCATTATTCATCGTTTTCATCCAAAGTGATCAGATCGACGGACCGATTCGCCGTCTGTCTGATATTTGAAACAAAAATAAAATTTCATCTTTGCTAAAAGATGTAAAAGACAAAACATCTGAACCAACATGTTTCTCTAATCACTCAGTAAAAACGAAGAGAATCCAGAGCTGAGCCCAGAGGGACGCCTGAATTAATCTGTTAACGGCGGAGCACAGCTGGAGCCTCCGCACACCAGAACCAGAACCAGAACCGGGCTGGTTTGACCTCATCCGTCTGGAGGAAGTCAGTAGGTCTGTGATTTCTGTTCAAATCATTTTGAACTGAAAAGCTGCAGTGAGAATCAGCCTGGAAAAGACTTTTAATTCAGTTTCTCACATAAATCTTTTTTAATGATTCTAATTTTTACTTCAGAGTTTCACACTCTGAATAAAGAGACTAAATTAATGTTGCACATAATGACATGAAGGTGATTTTCTCTTTATTCTGGACTCCACCAGTTTGACCTCCAGCCTGGTTCTGGCTGGAGGTCAGAACCAGGCTGGAGGTCAGAACCAGGCTGGAGGTCAGAACCAGCGTTTCCCTCCGTGTTCTGCTCCAGACTGAGCATAAAAACGGATCCGGACCTGCAGGGCTCGGTCCGGCGCAGGTCTGCAGCCAAACTCCTAAACTAACTGCTGATCCTCACATCGTATTTTTAAAGATGATCAGCTTTAAAACCAGAAAACCAATTTATTACCATTATCCAGAACCTTCCCCATCACCCCGACCCACACTCCATATTTCTCTAATCTAAATATGAAAACCCAACTGAAATCCTATTTGAAAAGTTATGCAGCCAGAAACGAACAACAATAATCCAGTTTATTTACGTCGTCGTTAAAGAATAAGGCAGAGTTCATTTTTAAGTCATATTTTTACTGTAATTCATTTATAAAATTACATTTTCAAACTAAATATTCAATCAGAAAAGCTAAATATTTAGCTCCAAACTGGTTAGCTCCCAGCGAGCTAAATGTTCAGCTAAGGTGCAAGTGGACTATTTTTAAACGGCTCATCGATTCTTTTAAACCCAAATGTTGGAAAAGAAAAGAGGAAAAGAAACGATGAAGATTTGAGCTGAAGTGGCTCAAAAGCAGAAGTTTCTGAAGAGGCTTGGAAAATCAAGCTTTTATTTTGGTAGTCTTGAATATTTAGTTTGAAACTAAATCAGTCTGATGGTTCAGCATAACATCTCTTCCTGTGGAAACTATTGTTGAGAGAAATATGCATCATTTTAATAACATTTGCTTTTAATTCATGTTTTTATTAATGAGTTTTTACAGTGAAGTGATTCTGTGAGGCAGCAACAGATTTTACTTCCTTTATCAATAAAATAAATCTGCTGAAAAAACAGTTTAATGGGAGATGATGAATATCTTTGCATTATCAACCATCTGTCCTGTTGTTAGCAGCAATAGCCCCCCCCCTCCCCACACACACACACACACCTCCAGCTACTCTCCCACTGTGGAAGTGGATCATGTAGGATTCATTGCACAGTGAGTGTGCATGTTGAAAAGG
>NW_026562405.1:6755783-6783283 GCF_027474105.1 Poeciliopsis prolifica | reverse complement strand
AGAGGAAAGAAGCCTCAGAAACTTTCTGCTCCTTTATCTGGCGTCTCTTTCATCTGGCCTGGAGAGGATTAGTCCAGCTGCTGGCGAGGAACATCGATTAGCGTCATTCACCATGCAGCAGCGGCTGCAGCAGCGGCTGCAGCAGGACGGAGCTGCTGGACGAGGTGAGATTATTTCTGAACGCTGCAGCAGCTGATGATTCTTCACAGCTAAAACTTTCATTGGAGCATTTATCACAAAACATGAGAATTCATCTGATAATAAATCACACACTTTGACTTCAGGTCAGCAGCTTTTCAATTTTATTATAATTACACAGAAAACTGTGCAATGTTAAACATGGAAAAATTTGTTATTTTAATAATAAATGTCAGCCTGAGTCAAACTACTGCTTTATATTATACTTCCAAATCCAACCTGTGTTTCCTGTGAAGATGATTTTCTTGTACAGCTGTGAGTCTGATATATCAGGTAATTTATAAATATTTTCATGCTAAGCAGAAGGTTTTAAGTTTAAGTCTTCAGGTTTTCTCAGACCTGCTCTGCAGGTCTGAGAAAACCTCACAGCTGAACCAGGAAGGTTTGTGTTGCAGTGAGAAGCTCTTTAAAGGATTTCCTCAACAGGTGGAGGCGCTATGCAGGGCCAGGAGGCCCTCAGGGACCCAATTTTGATCTTTTGACCCAAAAGCAATCGGATCTGTTCCACTTCCAGATGTGAAACCAAATCGGATCTGATGGTTCTGAATGCTCATGTCGCATTTTATTGACATTTTAAAGTCATAATTCATCAGCAGAAGAATCTAAACGGCACCTGAAAATGATGATAATGAAGTGATGAAATCAGACTGAGTCAGTGAACGCATCACATCCCAACCCCACCGGTCCTGATCCGACTCCACATCCAAACAGAACCGGGTCAGAAGCTGCAGCTCCAGCTGTTAGCTTTTTTTATCAGCTTCCTTTGTCTGCTGACCATCTGGTGACGGTGCTGCTGCTCTCAGCAACATCCAGAGACGGCGGCCATCTTTACTGCGTAAGCAGAGCTGCGTGGCGGCCATCTTTACTGCTGTGATCAACGCGCTGTTAGGGAACGGAAAGCGTTCCACTGAAGTCTGACTGCGTCGCTTTTAATTAGTTGCAGAAACAAACAGGCAAAACATTAAAAAACAATTTCTGCAACAAAAGTGAGGATTTCTTCCCAGCAGTGAATCTGAGGCTGACGGATCGGCCGACGCCAGCGAATGGCGCCGAATCGGGTCAAACGTTCCTCTGATCCTCCAGATTCCCTGAATGGTTTTTAATTCATCTGATCACAATTAGATTCTTTCATAACATAAAAAGATTTGCATTGGTAGTTTGTTTTCGTCCAGAACAGAAAATAAAAACTGAAGCAGAAAACATCAAATTTGTTTTAAAATGTTTATTGAGACCAGATTAATCTGCTTTTATTTCTGACAGACCATAAATATTTCATGTGTGCTCCTTTATGATTATGACACAACAACATGCATGTGTCTGTTTCTCATTGAGTCTAATGTGGCTGTTTTTACTGGAAACTCTTTGCTTAATTTGAACAGTTCTGATCATCCAGGCCTTACAAACAAACTTTGCACATTTATTTTGTTCCTTATGTATGAACAAAGTGACCCGGTCCGGTCCGGTCCGGTTCCTGTCCGTCCATTGTTTCGTGAACGCAGACAGGATCATGAGGCTGTTTCTTCCCTGCAGCAGCAGCAGCAGCAGCAGCATTAACTGTACAATGTCTATAAAGTAATGAAGCAGCGAGTTGCTCAGTTTCATCCCTTCCAACCAGATCTACAATAAACAGAACAACAGCAAACCCCCGGGACTAAACAAACAAACAAGAAACAGCAAATCAACAAAGTAGCTAATTATGAAGAGTTGCATTGCTGCTGGAGATCATTAGTGGAGGGATATTAATGCAGATTACTGTTTGCAGCTTTGAACACAGGAAGCGTGTTGCAGAGTGGCAGCGTTAATAATGCAGGCGCCGGCCTGGGAGCCAACCTCCAGGACTGCAGCATAAGTCATCTCAATATTTGATATCTGCAGAAAAAAATGATGTTAAAGATGTTTGTTAGATGAGAAATGAAGCAGACAGGCAGCTGATTAGAGGAGGTTAAAACCATTCAGTTCTGTTCATGAGAAACTGCAGACATTTCGTCCCGCTCTGGTTCTGGAAAATGTTTTCTGATCCGAGTGTTTCTGATCTGTTACTCATCATGTTGGTGCAGAATCAAAATGATCTGATTGTGCTTTAAAATATTTACCTGCCTTCCTTCACTTCAGCCTGATGTGAAGAAATCCCCAGGCTGTCTGAGTCCTGAAAAAGCCTGATTTCATTTGAAAACGAGGATGACCTTTGACCTGCTAATCACAGGCCTTAAAGTTCGTCTCTTTCTTCTTGTACTTTTCTGTCACTGAAAACGTTTGAGTCTCATTCAGACTTCATCTCCTCTGACTCCAGCAGGTTGAGGCTAATGCTAACTAGCTGCTAATCCCTGCTAGCTAACGAGCTTTTCTCTGAACTCTGAAGGTTCAGTGGATTTAAACTCAGTCTGAAGAATTTAGTTTCTATAAAATTGTTACCATGGAAGGAAAACAGTCTGGAGCCACAGAAAGAGAAAAAGATTATTTATGTTTTCAACTGAAGTAAGAATGCAGCAATAAATCGATAATCTCAAAAGGAGGATAATTTCTTCCCCAATAGTTTCCATTCCATTTTTACAAATATATCAAATCTGAGGTTTTACATGTTTATTCCTGTCAGGTCTGAAATTTCATTCATGATGTTCTCAGAAGTCTTAAAAAGTCTTGAATTTGAGTTGGTGGAATCTGCAGGAAGCCCGGTCCTGATTCTGTCCCGCCTGCCGTCTGGTTCGGGTCAGACGGCCGGTTCTGTTCGGTCATGTTGCCCATCTGAACCTGCAGCAGCAGAACTTCCTGTCCTCTCCTGGACGTTTCCTGGTGGGTTTCATTCGATGCTCCCCTGTCATGATTTCATGCCCTGCAGGGTTTTTCTTTTCACTGAAGCTGTTTGAAATGTGAACCTTTTGTCCTTGAACTGGTTGTTTGTTTCAGCTTCGTTCTCAGACCCGATAATCCCGAACACGGCGCACAAAGAGACGGATAATTCACCCGCCAATGGCCTTTTAGGAGAGACCAGAGATTAGTCACTGCGTTCGCTGCAGCGCTTTGTCTTCCTCTGTTTGTGGCAAACATCAGGAAACAAACACGCCTCTTCATCAGGGATTCCAGAGAGGAAGACGGGATGAAAGGGAGGAGAGGAGGAACGGCTGGAGCAGGTGGAGGAGGAGAAGGATGAACTGATGAGAGGAGGATAAGAACAGAGGACAGATGGCTGGGAGGAGAAGGTGAGCAATGAGGAGAAGGGAAGCATGACAAAAGGATGGAGGAGAAGTTGGAGCGAAGGATGGATGGAGGAAAGAACAGATGGTGGAAAAGAGACGGAGAGAGAGGAAGCAGGGATGGAGCAGGAAGAAACAGGAAGTGAGGTTTTCAGAAAGACAAAGAGAACAGATGGTGAAGGACAAACAGACCCGGTTCTGTTCAGGTATCAGTTCTGTCAGAACATCAGAGCAATAACCTGGACCCGGAAAAATTAAACATAAAACTGAGTCACTTTGTGAAGAACTTTGATTCCGCTGCTGATTGAAGACAGGGGGCGCTCTAACCGAGAGTCAGGAAGCGAATGAAGCTGCTGAGATCAGAGAAGCTTTGGACTCGGATCAAGATCCGTCCGATTCCCAGAAACAGGCTCTTCCAGGAAAAGAAACTTTATTTCATCAGCAGGGAAATTCAAAATCCTTTAAAAAAAACAAAACATGAACATAATGACAAGTTTGAAAACAGATGAATCAAAATGAATATGAATCGGCTCCAACCAGCCGGTTTCCAGCCTTGATTTAAAGGAACTCAGTTTTCCACTGTCAGTTTTCTGGAACTTTATTCCAGATTTGTGGAGCATAGATGCTGAATGTAGAACCAGGAGACCTGAGAGGTCTGAAGGTTCAGAGGAAGAACCTGCAGATTTTAACCCTAACCCTAGAAACGATCAGCAGATCAAAGTCTCTCAGTGAAGAACTGTAGAACCATGTCGTGTAGAACCGGGTGGTGTAGAACCGGGTGGTGTAGAACCAGGTGGTGTAGAACCAGGTGGTGTAGAACCAGGTGGTGTAGAACAGGCGGTGTAGAACCAGGTGGTGTAGAACAGGCGGTGTAGAACCAGGCGGTGTAGAACCGGGTGGTGTAGAACCAGGCGGTGTAGAACCAGGTGGTGTAGAACAGGCGGTGTAGAACCAGGCGGTGTAGAACCAGGCGGTGTAGAACCAGGTGGTGTAGAACAGGCGGTGTAGAACCAGGCGGTGTAGAACAGGCGGTGTAGAACCAGGTGGTGTAGAACAGGTGGTGTAGAACCAGGCGGTGTAGAACCAGGTGGTGTAGAACCAGGCGGTGTAGAACCAGGCGGTGTAGAACCAGGTGGTGTAGAACAGGTGGTGTAGAACCAGGCGGTGTAGAACCAGGTGGTGTAGAACAGGCGGTGTAGAACCAGGTGGTGTAGAACAGGCGGTGTAGAACCAGGCGGTGTAGAACCAGGTGGTGTAGAACAGGCGGTGTAGAACCAGGCGGTGTAGAACCAGGTGGTGTAGAACAGGCGGTGTAGAACCAGGTGGTGTAGAACAGGTGGTGTAGAACCAGGCAGTGTAGAACCAGGTGGTGTAGAACCAGGTGGTGTAGAACCAGGCGGTGTAGAACCAGGTGGTGTAGAACCAGGTGGTGTAGAACAGGCGGTGTAGAACCAGGCGGTGTAGAACCAGGTGGTGTAGAACCAGGCGGTGTAGAACCAGGTGGTGTAGAACCAGGTGGTATAGAACAGGTGGTGTAGAACCAGGTGGTGTAGAACCGGGTGGTGTAGAACCAGGCGGTGTAGAACCAGGTGGTGTAGAACCAGGCGGTGTAGAACCAGGTGGTGTAGAACCAGGTGGTGTAGAACCAGGCGGTGTAGAACCAGGTGGTGTAGAACAGGCGGTGTAGAACCAGGCGGTGTAGAACCAGGTGGTGTAGAACCAGGCAGTGTAGAACCAGGTGGTGTAGAACCAGGTGGTGTAGAACCAGGCGGTGTAGAACCAGGTGGTGTAGAACCAGGCGGTGTAGAACCAGGTGGTGTAGAACCAGGCGGTGCCTCCATCTTCCTGGTTCTGGTCAGAACTCCAGCAGCAGGTTCTGTTTTGCCAGATGCTGCAGGAATCAGTTTCTCTGGTTCTGGTTCTGGTTCTGCATGAAGGCCCACTGTGGCCTTCATGCACAGTAAAGGTCAGAGCGATGACATCACTGAGGCTGCTGAGACGTCATTGGATGAGACAGAGAGTGTTTACAGCAGAAATAAACTCGGATGTATTGTTAAATGTTGCTTTGATGAGCAGATGCATGAAAATTTGATTTGTAAATTATAAACTTGTTATAGAATAAAATAACAGAGATGAAAAGTGATTTTTGTTCCCTGATTGAGGGAAAGCAGCTGGCTGTTGATGAGAAACATCAAGTTGCTGAGATTGTCTTCCAGTATTATTTATGTCTCTAATTTTCCCACATTTTGTTACAACCAGAATCTTTTATTTTATTGGCATCCATGCGATTGAACAAAAACACAATAAATTATAATTATGACGCTGCAGGAAGCAGATAAACATGTCACATTTCATCTGATGATAAAGAAGATTATTTATTTATTAAAGTTTAGCAGCTCAGAGACAAAACAGCAAATAGGAGCCAAAGAAACAGGAAAACAACAAACTGCACTCCCCTTTACTCTGATACCCATAAATACAATTCAAACCAGATGTTCTGGTTCTGGTCGTCAGCCTCTCCCGTTTTTCATGAATCTAAAATGTTAAACATTTATGCAAAGTCATTTTTTTTTCTTTTTGCAGGAATGCATGATTGTGAGTTTATTGTCATAAACTTTGGGTTTAAGTGATGCTCACTCCCACCTGCAGGTGGCAGTGTTTCCTGCAGGTCCGACACGGTGAATAAAAGCTGAGCTGTTTCTGTTTATTGAAGAATGAAAATGTTTATCTTTTTGCGTCTGAATCGTTTTTTCTATGTATGAATTTTGGACTAAATGATTTTGTAATATTTCCAAAGTAGCTCAGCATCTGTGATTCTGATTACAAAAGACTCACAAAATGTTTGTTTTGGTTGTAATTACCCAGAATGCCCTGCTCTGTAGTCCACTTCCTGCTGTTGGAGCGGACTCCGGCCTGCTTGATGCTCACTTTGGAACCGAACCAGACCGACTGTTGGACCAGAGTTTGTCTCGGAGTACATCCCAACCGAACCGGACCTGGACAGACGGACTGGATTCTGGGAACCACGGCAGCCATGTTGTCTCTTGATGAGGTTCATTCTATGTTGGTATTTCTTCATGTCGGGTCACTTCAATGCTCACTTATTGCAGATCTTTCTGCATTTGCTTCTTTCAGACAGATTCCAGGCAAGGAAATTGAAATCTTGGCTGCATGCGACTCATGTAACAAAATCCACAAAAGCAGAAATGTCCTCTGTTTGAAGCAGCTGGAAAAGAGGCACTAATGAGTTTCCATATCCTGGATTGCATTAGTTAATATGGGGGCGGGGCTGCTGCTGTTCTTCAGGATGGAGGGAGGTTTACACAGAAACACGCAGCGGCGGCGTTGCGGCCTGGAGCTGCACTGTCATCATGTCATCAATGCAGATGAAAGCAATCACAGGCTTATGAGCTTATATAAGGTTAGACTGAGGTGGGCAGGCTGTAAGAGCTTAATTTCCCTCTGTGGATGAGGAATGTGTTGCCAGATATGCTCCTTTTATCATGCGCCGTATTTTAAAGCCATGCTGGGAAAATGGGCTCCTTTATCAGCACATATCACACAGCGGGCTGCAGAGCCAGGCTCCCATTTCCCTTCATTAAGTTGCCTCACTTCACCTTATTTGCTCAAATCAAGGCTCCTGTAAGGTGGAGGTAAATACTTCAGACAGGAAGTGAAGAAATGAAGCTGAAATAAAGACGCAGAGTGAGTCAGTGTTTCTCTGCTCCAGAGAAAAGCCTCAGCTGTTTTCTGGCAAAATGGGAAAGAAAAACAGGAACTAATTTAATGAGATCAGAGAGAATCATCGCCCAGCTTTACCTTAAAACTTCCATTATTTTGAACTTTGCAGTAATAAAAGTATTAAAACGGATCCAAGGTGAAATAATTTCACCCCAAAGCCTGATGATAACTTCTGGTTTATGAAACATCTGCAGACGGACAAAAAGTCACCGGGTTTCGTGTCTCTGACTCCTCAGTTCATCCATGTTTTCTAGTCCAACAGCTGCAGCCGAGTCCGTCCGACGATCCGACACACAGCAGCTAGACGGTGATGGACCAGGGTGACCTAATGGTCTAGTCAAAGTCCAGACCTTTGTTTAAAGGCAGAACAGCTGTACTATTCGGTTTCACCTCAGTTAACGTGAATGTTGAATATTTTGATGATTTTCAGAAAGTTTTTAATCTAAAACCTTTTAATAACTTTTAATTGGTAGATTTTTTTGTTGAATGAATTGAATTGTTTCACACAAAGTTTTTAAATTTTTTTTATTACAGAAAATGAAAATAAAATTGAGATTAGGAATAATCCTGTGAACGCTTCAGGTTGGATCTAATCCCAGATGAGCAGACAGACGCTGAGTATCAGGACATGTAAACGTTTGAACTTCAGCTGATTCTTTGTGGTTCTGGTGTTGAACTCGATTCAGTTCATTTCAGGGTTTAAATGCTTATCATTTAAAATTCTCAGATATTTTTTAACTTTGAGCTCAGTTATTAGAAAAGATCATTCATCCTTCAACAGGGGCGGATCTAGAAAAATATCTAGATTGATATATAAATATAATTTAATGATGGGTCACAACCACCTACCTGCTGCACTGCATGCTGGTCCAGTCAAAGTAAAACCTGCTTCAGGTCATCAGTGCTTTCATATCTCACTTTTCACCGTATCGTTTTATGATACGCTGAAAAGTGTATCTTATCCCAACAGTCCAGGGATTTCTGGACCAGCAGTCAGAGGCAGTCAGGTCGGGAAGAATGAAACCCAAAGAGCCGGTTCCGTGTCGGACCTGGAGGAGCCGCTTACATCCAGTCATGCAAATGAAGTGAAAGAACTTCAGTCAGCAGGAAGGATGGACGGTCACATCCTCACCGAGCGCTTTGCTCTACAAACAACACACACACACAGTCACACACACACAGTCAGACACACACAGACACACACACAGACACACACACACAGTCAGACACACACACACAGTCAGACACACACACAGTCAGACACACACACAGTCAAACACACACACAGTCAGACACACACACAGTCAGACACACACACACACAGTCAGACACACACACAGTCAGACACACACACACACACACACAGTCAGACACACACACACAGTCAGACACACACAGACACACACACACACAGTCAGACACACAGACACACACACACAGACACACACACACACAGTCACACACACACAGTCAGACACACACAGACACACACACACAGACACACACACACACAGTCAGACACACACACACAGTCAGACACACACACAGTCAGACACACACACACAGTCAGACACACACAGACACACACACACAGTCAGACACACACACACACAGTCAGACACACACACAGTCAGACACACACACAGTCAGACACACACACAGTCAGACACACACACACACAGTCAGACACACACACACACAGTCAGACACACACACAGTCAGACACACACACACAGTCAGACACACACACACAGTCAGACACACACACACACAGTCAGACACACACACAGTCAGACACACACACACAGTCAGACACACACTGTGGTGAACCATCAAGCTGCTCAGAGGCTCCTGCAGAACCTGCTGCGTGAGACTGAAGCCCAGGTGGACGTTCAACTTGTAAACACATGAAGTCTGAACTGCTGCAGCTCTCCTGCTCTGCACGGTGAAGAAGCTCCTGACTGTGTCAAACAAGCCCTTAAATCATCTCTGCCAAATGGAGAGATCACTGGAACGAGAGAGCGGAGAGGAAGAAGCGATTTCCCTCGCAGGAAAAAGCCGTAATATCTGCATTGTTATCATGGTGGAAACCTGGAGTCCAACCCTCGACTCCCCAGAGGAGCGTGGCTCGCTCTTCTAAGCTGTTTGCAATTTCAAATAGATTTCTGAGTGAGCTCGCCTTGAAATATGCATGTGAGAGGAAGATGGTTGGAAGAGGAAGCAGAGAGGGAGGCAGGGGACCGTTCAGAGAAGGAGAGGCAGAAAAAGCAGCAATTATATTCTCTGCTTCATTTTAATGACGTGCAGAAGTAATTCCCTCATGAAAGCTGTGGTAATTGCCCAAACAGTCTTATTATGTGACAATCATACTTAGAACAAAATGCAGTATGAAATTGGGAAGGATTGCAAATCAAATAGCATCATTTTCTGCAAAACGCCTGACAACTAAAGATAACTAAAATAAATGTGTTTGTTATTTTGGGAACAGGAGGATTCTCTCTCTGTCTTCATCCTTTGGTCTCTCGTCTCACTGGCAGCATAATTAAAGTGCATGAAGAGATTTGGCTCAAACGGGCCAGGATGTCCTGCTCACACAATGTAATCTGCTAGTCTGACTCTAATCTGAGCGTCGGGACAAAATGCTTGAAGAGCCAGAGCAGCGTAATGAGACGCTCACAGTCCCTCCGGTCGCCACAAATCCGCTTCACACACCATCTCAAAGCTGCACAGGATGAAATGAACGGCAGTAATTCATGTTATTAGAGAAGAAAATGGTAAAAAGTCACATTTTGACATTCATTTATAAATGTCACAGTTTTAAACTAAATAATTAGCAAGTTCACTTTGCACAGACTCAGTTTGTAGCTAAATATAAATATTTAGTTTCCTTATATTTTGCAGCCACATTTTAAGCCACAATCTGGAAACAGTAAAACAATCTGGAACCAGCAGAACAATCTGGAACCAGTAAAACAATCTGGAACCAGCAGAACAATCTGGAACCAGTAAAACAATCTGGAACCAGTAAAACAATCTGGAACCAGCAGAACAATCTGGAACCAGCAGAACAATCTGGAACCAGCAGAACAATGTGGAACCAGCAGAACAATCTGGAACCAGTAAAACAATCTGGAAACAGTAAAACAATCTGGAACCAGCAGAACAATCTGGAACCAGCAGAACAATGTGGAACCAGTAAAACAATCTGGAACCAGCAGAACAATCTGGAACCAGTAAAACAATCTGGAACCAGCAGAACAATCTGGAACCAGTAAAACAATCTGGAACCAGCAGAACAATCTGGAACCAGTAAAACAATCTGGAACCAGCAGAACAATCTGGAACCAGTAAAACAATCTGGAAAAAAACAATCTGGAACCAGCAGAACAATCTGGAACCAGTAAAACAATCTGGAACCAGCAGAACAATCTGGAACCAGTAAAACAATCTGGAACCAGCAGAACAATGAGGCCTGATGAGCTGAATTGAATTGAACTGAATGGATTTTTACAGTGCAGTGACATCGTTCACCTGTTACCTGCTCAGATCTTCTCTCTGATTCTTCTGCGTCGTTTAGCTCAGCGTTTCGGTTATTTCGAATAAATTACATTTTTAGGGGTTTAATTTGTGTTTTTCTCTAAATCTGAGCCTGAAGTTGATCTGATGAAGGTTTAGAGTAAATCTGATGATTTTCTGCATTAATCATTTCATGAACAATTTGATTTGCTTCTTTAAACGTTCTGAGTTTCTTCATTGACATGAAATGATCTTTGCATTATGGATTGTTGTAATTTGCTGTTTTTGCATCAGTTTGGTTTTATTTTCTGCTGCTGTCGTGTTTTTCTCTGTGGGTTTAAATTACAGATCGTCTCAATGAGCATCAGAACTTTAACTGTTCAGGTTTTCTGGGTTTTCTCTGTTGTTTTTACATGTTCAGGCGGGTAATTGAGGGCAGCCCCTCCTCACCCGCACTGCCTCCATAACCTGCCCAGTTTGCACATGTTATTAATGCAAAGTGGTTTTTAGCTCCCCGTTATTCCCCCATAATTTACTCTGATGCAACAAATGGAGCATGGTGCTGTCATGAATTCCCCAGGATGGTTCTCAGGTCCTTCAGAGAGCGTCGCCCGGGGTAATGATCCACAGGAAATTATTGCAGGGAAAATATATCAGAATCATTTGTGAAATGATGAACAGTATCTGGCAGGTGGGCGAGTGTTTAACGAGGCCGTCTTGTTTCTGAAGGTCACAGAGACACTCAGACCGAATCTGAGAGAAAACAGGAAAACCTGGCGAGCCGAGAGCCTGAGGAGCAGAAGACATGAAAACTGTCACCTTTATGTCAACTTTATGCAGAACATCAGCTTTAATGGATATTATATATTTTTATTGTTGTTCTTTTTGCTGATCAGTGACTTCACAGACCGCTGCAGCACTCTGAGGCAACGTTTAGACTTTTAACATAAAACTGGTATTTTTATTCAGTCGTCTTGCAGTAAATACAAAGTTTGATTTTATGTTTCCGTGACATCGATGTTTCGTTTTCCTGCAGGCTGATCATTACGATCTCAGCTCCGTTTCCTCAAACCTGGGGAGCAAAAAAAGGATGAATCTGCGTTTCTCTAGGCAAACAGCAGCGACACAGCGACCCCTAGAGGAGGGAACTGACTGGTTTTCTGTCTGGGTGGCAGAAGGTTTAAACTGTCAGAGTGAGCAGAGACGTCCTGCAGCTCCGCAGAGAGAAAACAGCTTTTAAACAAATGACTTTAAATCTGATTTGTCTGATTGTTGATTCATTTCCTCATTAACTTCACATGAAATAATTACAGGGTAATTATTGCAGTAGTTAGCTCCAGCTCAGAGGGCTGACAGCAAGGATTGTTTTCTATAACTTTAACACAACAAATGCGTCATAAATAGTTTCATTTCTCAGAATGCTTTGGAAATGTATCAATTTATCTGCATTTTCCTTTAAAGATGATCCTACAGGTGGCTCCTGTTCCCTCCATCTCCTTCCTGTTCCCTCCATCTCTTTCCTGTTCCCTCCATCTCCTTCCTGTTCTCTCCATCTCCTTCCTGTTCCCTCCGTTCCCTTCGGCTCCATATTGTCTCTGCTCTAATGTTGGTGCAGTGAAAGCCTATAAAATCTTGATGTCTTCGTTGCTCCGTCCTGGAAGGCCGTTTGCATGAAACGGCAGAGAAGAAGAAAAGATTCAGATCAGACCAATCAGCATCGCCAAAGGCTCAGACTGGAAGTCACAATCGTGAAGACGCTGCGCTTTGATTGGCTGTTAGACCAGGAAGGTCGTCTGCTGCTCACAGTTAGAATAAAAATATCCTGATGGCATTTCTGTGCAAATAGATTCATAAAAAAATGAAACAAATTCATAAAAACAGGATTAAGAATAAAATCAAAGACAGGGTAAAGTTTCACTTTTTAAAGTAAAATGCTGCTTTTATCTAAAGGAAAGTGCAGCTGAACAGGTTAGTCTGAAAATGTTCACAATGTGCATCTGAGCGTTAAAAGCACAGATGATTTATAACTAAAAACAGCAGAGACGTTTTGTTTGAAGGATCTGCAGGAACGTTTTCCTCACAAAACACAAATTTCAACAAGTTTTTCCGTCCAATTTCAGCACAAATCTCTCAGTTCTGACTTACAACAAACTTATTTTCGGTGAATAATTCTTATTATTGATGGACATTCAGGTTCTGGTGGCAGATGTGATTCATTTATAAAAGATGAGAGTTTCTCCAAAATCAGAACTGAGTCAGAACTTCCAGCTGTTTGAGTCCATGAGTCCACGAAGAGAACGGCTCGGTGTGAAGATCCAGACTAAAACAAGAATCTGATTCTGGGATTATTATCTGGATGAAACTCAAACTGGAGAAGAAGCAGAAGGAGGAGCGACTCCAACCAGCAACCTGCTGCTGATGAACTATTTAGACCTAAAGATTAGAAGATGGCCTGAATTATTAACGCAGCAGTCACCGCTGAAACACACACACACACTCACACACACACTCAGACACACACACACTCACACACACACTCACACACACACTCACACGCACACTCACACACACTCACACGCACACTCACACACACTCACACGCACACACACACACACACACACTCAGACACACACACTCACACACACATACACTCACTCACACACTCACACGCACACACACACACGCACACACACTCACACACACTCACACACACTCACTCACACACACTCACTCACACACTCACACACACACTCACACACACTCACTCACACTCACTCACACACTCACACACACACTCACACACTCACTCACACACACTCACTCACACACTCACACACACTCACACACACACTCACACACTCACACACTCACTCACACACACTCACTCACACACTCACACACACACTCACACACACTCACTCACACACTCACTCACACTCACTCACACACTCACACTCACTCACACACACACTCACACACACTCACACACACACTCACACACACACTCACACACACACACTCACACACACTCACTCACACACACTCACACACACACTCACACACACACTCACACACACACACTCACACACACTCACTCACACACTCACACACACACTCACACACACTCACTCACACACTCACACACACACTCACACACACTCACTCACACACACTCACACACTCACTCACACACACTCACACACACTCACACACACTCACTCACACACACTCACTCACACACACTCACTCACACACTCACACACACACTCACACACACTCACTCACACACACACACACACACACTTACACACACTCACACACACTCACACACACCTGAGGTGATGGAAATGAGGAAGGACAGGAAGAAAGAAGCAGAAAGACTGAAGGAAATGCAGGTGAAGAGGACAGAAGCTGCCGAGGCCGTCCGCCGGACGCCGAGGTCGTCCGCCGGACGCCGAGGTCGTCCGCCGGACGCCGAGGTCGTCCAGGTCGTCAGGTCCGCTGGGAATCCACTGGATTTCCAAACAGTAAGATGAAACAGCAGAACAGCGTAACCTTGGATACCTGGAAGGTTCTGGTGAGTTCTGGTTCTTCAGTCGGTGCTGGAGCGGTCCAGAAGTCCAGAACCATGTTTAGTGACTTCCAACATTAATGCATTCATTCATTCATCTTTCAGCATGTTGGACTTTTATTGCTCTGGTTTAATGTTTGAACCTTAAATGTTGTTTTTTACTGGCTGGAAGCAGGAAGTGATCAGAATTAAAAAGCTTGTGATTAATGAATCTATATCATGTTTCACTCCCTGAACTTTTCTGCAGTAATCAGATTTATTAATATTCGTCTGCATGGCCAGAAGGCCGTTCTTTATTAAGATCAGATTCATGCTGCAGATGATGGAACGATTAAACGTTCAAATCATTTTTCTGCTGCATCAAAAGTTCAATAATTCAATAAACAGATGATTTTCTACTTTGATCCAAACTGATGAATATTATTTTCAGATTATAAACTGGCTTCAGTCCAGAAAGAAACCACATGACCTTTGACCTCTGACCCGCTGGCCATGGCGTTGTTGCTGCGGAGCAGCAGTGAGACGCGTCAGCTTGTTTTGGTCCCGCCTTCTTTATTTTTCGTATTCTTGCTCTTCAGCCAGCAGTTTGTTTCTGCTCTCAGGATGGTCTCCATGTTCTTCCATCCTTTTCAGTTTGGCTTTGAGCAGTAATTGAAGTTCCCAGGAGGTGAGGCGGGGTGCTTTGGGACGGGCTTTGAAGCCCCCGGGCCCCCAGGGGCGTCCTCAGCCTAAAGCCGGCCTGGAGCCGCTCCGGCCTCCGCAGGTCAGCCGACCTGGACTGATTTAATCCAGAGCTGGTGGAGCAACGCAGCATTCCTGGTGGCACGTGGTCGCTTTAAGAGCTGCTGGACGCAGACTCATCCTGCACACACACACACACACACACACACACACACACACACACACACACACACTGACTTCAAAGAGAATTAGGTTCAATTGACTCAACATTTAGCAGCTTCAAAGGCTGCAGGACGAAGCTTTGATGAAACAAACTTCAGCTGAACTTTTGGGTTTGATACTTTTTATGTAAATGTGAGGAAGAAAAACCAAACATTGTTTCTGGTTTATGATCGTTTTATTGATCCAGAATATCTATGATATTCTGAATCAACCGGTTTGGTGATTGATTATTCTATCGATCATTCTGATGATTAATCAATTAACTTACAATGTGAAGTTTTACATGAAAAATGAAGATTAAAGAAATAATTCAGTTCCTTTTCTAAATATGAAAATAAATATTTTAGTGCTTATAGTGCAACAGCAGCACTGCTTTAGTAAAACATTAATGATTTGTATCAACAGATCAATCCTTCAAACATCAACATGAGAAAAACTCAGGAATTTCTGCTGAACTGAGCATTGATACGGCATATTGATCTGTTGATTATGTTATTGACTGGCAGATTAATAATGAAAGAAAACGTGTTTAAAATGAGATTCTCAGAATGTGAAGCTAAAACTCACCTGATGAGTTTCTGGATGGATTTTTCTTCAATTTAAAATGTTTTGGTTCAGTTTTATTATGTTGATCAGATTCCTGTTTTGTCTGCAGTTAATGATTATCGATTACTGAATTAGTCGAGGATTATTTCAATGATTGATTTAGAATAATCAATCATTTCATCCCCATAAATAAATAATAATGCAAATTGAAGTAAAAAGTGATTTTAACTGCAGACCAACAGAGCTGCAGCTGTGCGACCCAACAGAACCAGAACCGGGTCGCTCCAGCTGTCAGAATGTAACAGGATTGGAATAATCAGAACCGTGTCCGGATGTGTTTGGTCTGGTTCTGACCGCGCTGTGACTCATCCTGGCAGCTTTCAGCAGCTGGTACCGGTACCGGTACCAGATCGTTCTGCGTTGGTAATAATGGAAACCATATGATGACGGCTCTGATCCCGTCTGTCCAACACGCTGTCATCAGGAAGCCAGCGATGTGACATCAAAGCCTTTCAGGCTTTCAGTCCCTCTGTCATTTCAACATTTCGTTAATTAATGATCTTCCTGTATCTGAGCATCATCTGCACAAAACAATGGAAAGAAATATTTTGCTTTCTGTAAACGGAGTCAAGGGGCAGGAGAATCAGGAAACATCAGAGATCCAACCAGCGAGCCCTGTGGGACACCAAGAGTCAAACAGGTAAGAATAACCAACCAGTTTTAGGCTTTGTCTGTTTTCAGCCGGCAGAAGAATAAATCAGATTTTCATGATTTCATTAAACACGTCCCTGGACTCTCCATGTCTCATTCTGCTGCCAAGGAATCGAACCACAGACTCCCAGATACCAAAGATGTTTCTCACCACAAAGATTCATTGTTTCTGTCAGGATGGAGCAGCTGCTGTTTATCACTCAGGTTTCATTCAACTCAAAGCTGAAATCCATTTAATCTGAATGAGTGAGCAGAGCGCAGGAAATATTACATTTAATGATAATGAGATTTAGTTCAGTTTTCCCTCAATGCATCTGTGAAGTGCATGTGAACATGTTGAGAGCAGCCTGTGGGAATATTAAAATGTAAAAGCTGAAGTCATTAAAAGAGTTTATTAGAACAAATCAGTTCTAAATCTCCATTATTTCCACCTGGCAGCGACCCGACATCCTGAGGTCTTCAGCTTTAATGACGGCTGGAGGGAACATCAGCATTTTCATTTAGCATCCTTCAGGAAAACGTAGCGCCTGCTAAAACAAAGTGCTGCATGTCTGTGGGGATCTGATCCACTCTGTTGTTTCTGTTCTTCAGTTCTGTCAGAGCTGGACGTTTTCCTGCACCACCAACCTGCAGATCGTATCTCATTACTGGATACGATCTGCAGTCAAAAACAGAATGAAAACATTATTCATACCAGATTAAAGCTGACGTTTTCATTTAAAACATGTTTCTTCTGATTGGAAGTCAAATTAAATCTTCGAGCTCAACCAGAGTCTGGACTTGGAGTTAAAGGATAAATCAGAAGAACCAAAAAGTTTCATGAGGATCTGGAATCTGAACCGCACAAAACTCCACTGCTGAAGGAAATCCATGTTGATGAAGTTTAAAGTTCAGTGCAGAACATCTGGAAGATCATAATCTGGATCATAATCAACGCAATTCTGCATAACCGCAAAAGTGCCGTCTGGTTGGAGGCGGCAGCATCATGCTGAGGGCCTGCTTTTCCACTAACCTCATAAGAATAAATGAAGAGGGGCATTCTGGGTAAAAATCTGATCCCAAACACACAGAACCTGTCCTGGTGGACCGGCCCGGGTTGAGTCTTCTGGTCCAAATAACTGCAGATCAGAGAATCTGGGCAGGAGACGTCTGATCCCCAGACAGAAGAACAAAAGGATTATTTCATAAATCCTTGTGCAGTTGGATTGTGGATCAGAACCGTTTTCACCAACACCTGCAGCTCTGCAGGGTCAGGGTGTGAAAATGCTTCTGCTCAGCAAACAGCTTGAAAGGGGTGGAGGTGTCACGAGGCTCTTTCCTCTCAGCTGATCCCAGACCTGAGGATTAGAGGAAGACGGGAGGCTCACATCTCTGAAGGGGAAGTAAAGAGTTCATCAGGATGAACTCAGGTCAGCAGGAACATGGGATTTATTCCACAGCCCAGTCCTGAAACGATCAGGTCCTCCAAAGAGGAGCTGCAGCCTGCAGGGGGCGCTGCACCAAGAACCACTGAAGGAAATGACACAAAAACCAACGAAGAAGAAACTGAGCGCAACTTCCTTCTTCACCTGATGGAAACGAGATGGAGGCGTCAGATTTTACTGTTGGAGGATTTTGGCTAAAGACAAGGAGCCTTTTCTGCTGCTAGCGCCAGGCTAACATGCTAGCTCTGGTTGAATTTACCCAGAATGCCCTGTGATGTGGTTCACTTCCTGCTTTTGGAGCTGAACCCAGACTCAGGGTCAGTTTGATTAAACGTTCAACGAGCCGGACTGGAGTTGGATCAGAGCGGATCGAACTCAGCCTTAAAGGGAGACAGTTTCTAAAACTTCTTTGACAGATTATTTCACACATTTAGACAAGAATATTTCTGGCACTTGGTGGTCAGAAAGAAGTTGATATTTGACGTGTTTTGGATTTCAGGGAGGATGGGGTGAATCCAGAGCGGCCATTTTGGAGAGGTTTGATTCATCTCAGTCATGATGTTCATTCATGTGAGCCAAACGTCGTCCTTCATTTCTCCTTCGGGTTTCTCAACCCGACCCGGGTTGGATGAACCTGCTGAGAACCTGTTTAAGGTTTGGAGGAGGTTTTGGTCCAGGTCTCACCAGAACCACCCAGTCTGGTTGGGTTTGATGAACACGGTCAGCGTTCTGGCTTTAAAATATAAATATTGAGTTACATTTAAAATATTCCATGCATCCAGGCTCTGCAGCGACTGTCTGTCTGGGCTGTGAAACGCCAAATAAATGGTTTCTTTAAGCCATTTTTACCGTTTAACACAGAAAAAACAGAAAACTAAATGATCATCTAACCCAAGATACACACTGGAATATAAATCTATCCAGACCAAAGTGTTGAAAGCAGACCTGAAGAAAAAGAAGTAAGACTAAAACTCAGACTGGATCTTTTATAAAAGGTGAGAGAGCGCCATCTGGTGGCTGTCTGATCCCGTCAGTGGGTTTATTTCTGAACCAACTTCTCTTCTTCATCTCTATCATCCAACAGGTTTTACAAAACACACAAACAGCAACATCAATTCAAACAGAATTTACAATATTCATAAAACCATAAATCCAACATCTAATGTCATCGTCTGGCTCAGATTAACTGACATCCAGCCTGTTGGTTGGAGTTTCATATAAGTAAATATTGGTATAAAATGTTTGATCCAGTCCAATTGATTCCTGATTGGCTGAGAAAAACCAGCTGGAGTTTGAGGAGGAGCTAAAAACCCATCAGGACAAAATGTATCAAAACCTGCCCTGACATCATGTCTAAAGGTCAGGAGGTCAGGAAGAGAAGAAAGATTTGGTTTTAATCATCATGTGGATACAAACTTTGATTCTTCCAGGCTGCTGTTCATCCTGGGTAAATGTACATATTGATATTAATATTTATTTGTTTCATCCAATCACAGGTCTTTAATCTTGACCTTGTTTTTCTACGTTCTATTAAGACGTTTCCTATTGGAATATTAAATGTTTATGAAGCTGTAAATTCATAGACTCCAAGTGGTTTTGCTTTTCTGACTTTGGGCAAAGTTAACCTATTAATATCTCCCATAAGTTTGCAAAACATGCACCAAGATTATTTTACTACCATTTAAGAACTTAAATTACTGACATAATAATTGAATGTTGATATTCCTCTAAAGTGTTTTATGCTTCTTTGATCCTTAAAGGTGCAGTATCATGTGGTTTTCAGGCAGAGAGCCATTTTATAGCACAACCAAGTAACTATGTTACCTTCAGTTGTTACAAAAATTCTTTTTATTTCAAATAAAACTTAAAAGAAATTTGACTTCCTGATTTAATGTCTTGAAATTGGGCCTCTGTCTCTTTAAAAGCTCCTCCTCTTTCGATTAACCCTTTAAGGGTTCTACCTGCCACTCTGAGCAGCAGCTTCTATAATGAGCTCAGCAGGTGTTTGCTAATTGCTGCTGGCTAGTCTGAAGGAGCTGAGCGGGGAGGAGCTGCTGCTCTGACAGGCAGAAGCTTAGAAACTGCAGCTCAGGTGAGGAGCAGACCTCTGGATTCATGCTGATCAGATTACTTCAGTCAGATTTTTGCTGGGTCGAGATTACAGTAAACTTGTACAACAGACAATGTTCAATCTCCAGATTTCTGATTTTATAGACACATCAGATCTCTGCATGTTCTTCACCATCATAACTGAATTATTTCTGTAAAAGGAAAATCAGAACATCAGAGGAAAACAAAAACCTTCTGATGAGTTTGATCAGATTTTCTTTAATCCTCCAGTCGTTCATGGCAGATTACCGTTTGTTCCGACCCAGGTTCTGGTTCTGGTTCTGGTTCTGATGAAGGTTTCTTACTGTTAAAGGGAACTTTTTCTTTCCACTGTCGCCACATCGTGCTCCACATGAGGGATTGCTGTAAAGTCAAAGACACAATGCAAGCAGTTTCCTGCTGTCGCCCCCTGCTGGTCAGGAGGAAATGCTGCTCTGCTCAGTTTCCTTGGAAACTTTTATGTTTCTTTTAGTGATAAACTGAACTTCACTAACTGGGATCAGCTGGAGCGTATGGATGATTGGACTGGAATGATTTTCAGTAAAGAGCTTCATGCTGATGGATGTTCTTGGAATAATCATGTAAACTATCAGGCAGAACCAGGAGACACGTCACATTCATCTCCTTTATCAGCCCAGTGAAATCAGGAATGAGCACCTGTCAACACACACACACACACACGCACACACACACACACACCTCAAAGCAGCAGGCTGCTCCTAATAATAACCAGGTTACCAGCGGATCGCTGAGCTTCGCAACCCAACATTCTGCTCTCCTCATGTTTGTTCATGTTGGTCGCGGCTCGGATGCCCGGTCTTTGTGTTCTGGTGATGCCTTCACTGATGGCTCGGAATAAATAAACACGCCCAGATCACAGAGAGCCTGAGCTCTTCCTGGTACCTTCAGTTCTTTTCTGGGTCACTTCATGTCATTTCTTCTGCAGTTTTGCTGCCACTGGAGGACAAGATGGCCACTTGTCACTCTGCTACTTTTTCCTACTACTCTCCAGCTATTGATCATGCTTTGCTAATGCTGAGCCTGTTTCTGGTTTCTTCCTGTGAGTACGGACAGTTCCTCTCCACAGTCGCCTCATGCTTGCTCGGCATGACAGACGCTAAAGATTTGATGTAATCTGGATCCAACGAATTATTTTAAATATAAGTTTTAGCAGATTTTAATCTTTTAATATTTTCATGGAGAAGCTGAATTATATTTTCACCAATAATATTTTAAAATCTTTGGAATATTAAAATTCCACTGAAAAAATGCATTCTTTGTGTTTTTGCAAATGTTTTAGGTTTTTCTGTACATTAAACTAAAAAATAAAAATAAATTCCCTGTTTTAATGTGACGGACCAACAGGAAGTAGAGGAAGGAAACCTAAACAAAAAGGTCCGGCATGAATTTCTGATCTTTGTTTATTATTTTAATATTATTCTTTGTATTTTGCATCTCTTCCTGTATATCAGCTGCATAAAATCCCAGTGAAGCCCTCAGAAGTTTGTGTTTGCAGTTTTTCTATTTAATCTTTGGCGGATTAAATAGAAAAACTGCAGTTATTGAATGTTGTTGTGCTTCATGATGTCTGCCGCTAGATGGCGCCAGCTGCGCCTGTGATCTCAGCTCTGCTTATTTAACAGAGAGGAAGAACCCTGGAGGAGTTGAGTTATGTTTTAATCATTTTAATGTTATATTTCTGAGGGTTTTCTGGGTAAAATGGCTCCTTCCTGCCTGAAGCTCGTCCCGCTGAAACACTGAAGCTCTGATTTCCTGCAACAATCTGTCCCTGTTTCTAATTGGCTGGGGTGGCGCCCCCCCTCCTCCCCCCTTGCCCCCTCCCCCCTGCCCCTCCTCTCCGGGTTATTGTCACTGACAGTCGGATTATTCCTCAGCAGCAGCAGCCTCTTCCTCCTCCTCCTCCTCCTCTGCTCTCCGGCGGACATGCGGGCTCTTGGAGCGGATCTATGATTCCCGCAGCATCGCGGCTTCTCTGCACGGTAAGCGCTGCTGCTCCGGTTCCTCCGGTTCCTCCCGGTTCTTCCGGTTCCTCCCGGTTCCTCCGGTTTCTGTCTGTGTGTCCGCGTCCTGTCTGTGTGCGCCCCTGGCCGCTGAGCCATGTGCGCCCGGGGGAACGGAGTTCTGCTGGGTTTGCTGGTTCTGAGGAGTTAAACTTCTGAGCTCTTGCTGAGCAGCCGGGATGGGGGGGCTGGAACCAGGGGCGCACATTAAGCCCCAGTGGCCCCCCAGAACCCCGCCTGGGTGGCATGTGGCCCCCAGATGTCCAGCCCCCTGCAGTGGGGGGTTGGATCAGAGGGTTGCTCACCTGAGGGCTTCCTCATCCTCCTCTTCATCCTCATCCTCCTCTTCATCCTCATCCTCCTCTTCATCCTCAGCTCTGATGGAAACCAGTGAGATGTTGGAGAGCGTCTCCCTGCGGGGGTCAGGAAACAACCGATATTCTCAGTAATAATAATTATTAATCTCCTTTTGTCTCGGCTTGTTGCTCCAGCAGCAGCCAGTGAATTTAGTTTGTCTGATGATGATGATGATGATGATGATGATGATGATGATGATGATGATGATGTTTCTTTTCTTGCTTCATAATCTACATCAGGCCTGATGATGATGATAAATATTTGACCCGAAACAAAATGTTTTACATTCAAATCCACAACAAAGTCTGAATCTGAATGTTTGAAAGTTTGTGAACAATCTGTTTGGACCCGATTCGTTTCTGCACATGTTGAGTCGTTTGGTGTCTGAGTGTGAAAAACCATAACGGCCAATTTTTGGTAGGATATTATATTTAGGGCGTCCTGCACCCAAACTCAACAATGTAAATTAGTTATATAAAAATATTTCTAGAAAAATAAGAGGGCTAATATCAATAACTGATTCTCATAATATCATAAATATTAGTTCTTCTTTCTCTACAACATGACTCCTGATTGAAAACGCGTTTCACAAAAATATTCAGTTTATAAAGCGGGAATATTTTCTCGGTGACATTCTATTGGCTAACAGCAGCCAATCCAGGAGGACCTCTGATTTCCCTTGGTGCTGATTGGACGAGCAGAAACAAGGACGCTTGTTGACGCCTCTGCAGCTCAGATGTTGTTTGACTTCCTGTGTTTGGTTCTTTGGACCCGGTGGGTCCAGGACTCTGGTCCAGCTCTTCGCTCTCAGCCTCACTGCTCATGTTCACATGTTTGTTTTCATCAGTTGCAGTTTCTGTCTTGTTTATTTTTTATTGTTTTGCTCCAAACTGGTGAAGCTGCTGTTGGATCCAGTCAGCTGTTCTAAAATACATGAATTCATGTCTGTTTAAACTCGGTTCTGCTGTCTTTCTGTGTCGGATCGGTACCGGCCTCAGATATCAGCAATGAAAACAGTGGGTCAGTTTGTCACCTGTTTGTGTCTCTGAGCTTCACGCTCTGACTTGTGACCTCGGCTTTGACCCGGGCTTTGACCTGAGACATCAGGCTCCTGTGATGAAGGTTAAAGACGCGACTTCCTGTGGAGAAACAGGAAGAAACAGCAGAAATTCACTGTTTCTGAAACCAACAGGGGGCCCGGTCTGTTCCGGTCCCGGTCTGTTCTGGTCCCGGTCTGTTCTGGTCCCGGTCTGTTCTGGTCCCGGTCCGGCTCGCTCTCTGTCATTCGGTGCAGGAATCTTTCCTGACTTGGTTCTCCGTGTTTCGCGTCGGTCCAGATGGTCTGTGTGTCAGATGCGCTGCAGAACCGGCCCCTCTGCAGAACCGGCCTCCTGCAGAACCGGCCCCTCTGCAGAACCGGCCCCTCTGCAGAACCGGCCCCGCTGCAGAACCGGCCCCTCTGCAGAACCGGCCTCCTGCAGAACCGGCCCGCTGCAGAACGTTGCTGCAGCGTGTTTCGGTTTTTTGGGTTCCAGCGTCTGTTATTCCGTCTCCAGCTGATCTGCGTTTCCAAACTGATTCTAATAGTTTGTTTGGAAAAATGAAGTGAAAAGTTGGAGAAGAGCTAAACTTGTAAAAATATGACTTGTGTTATTGGAAGAGATTTTTAAAAAACTAGTCTTCAAAAGGCAAAAAATTTAATAAAATAAAACAAAATGCAATAAAGCCAATCTTTGTTTTCACTTGAATTGCTTGTCATATTTAAGTTAAATAAAAGAATTATTGGCTGAAATGGAAAATGATAAATAAATATTTATGTTTGTTTTACGACGTTGAAGAATTTATGACATGAAGTTTTCTTGTTATTTCTGAATCCGCCTGTTTAATGCAGCGTTCTGATTGGCTGGTTTTGATTGGCTGGTTCTGTATCTTCAAGTCAGGATGAAAATTTCATCTGATTGGATGTAAAATAGCTGTTTGTGATTGGCTGGTGTTGTGGCTCATTTACATAAACTTCACCAAGTTTCAGACACAGAGCTGAGCTGCCAGAAGACGGATTGAGTGTGTGTGACAGAAAAACACACACACACAAACACACACCATCACACACAAACACACACCATCACACACAAACACACACAAACACACACATACAAACACAAACACACAAACAAACACAAACACACACACTCGCGCCACGTCTGAGGAGCAGAGATGCTACTGAAGCTGGAGTTCCCAGAGACAATCCACGCAGAAAGATCAGGCTGGGATTCAAACCCACAACCTTCCTGCTGCCAGGCGGCGGCATCGTTTATTTGAGAGGTGGATGAAATGTGACGTTTGCTGGTCGGAAGGTTCCAGTCAGTATTCTGAGGAAGTCGGAGGAGCTGTTTGATATTCATCACCACTTTCTCTGTTTTCCTTCTGAATCTCGTCAGAATCTGAGATGAAGCTCAGATCAGAACCAACATGAACCCAGAGCAGCAAAGACACACACACACACAAGCACTCTCACACACACACACACTCACACACACACACACCCACACAAGCACTCTCTCACACACACACACCCACACACACACACACACACACACACACACCCACACAAGCACTCTCACACACACACACACACACACACACACACACATACACACAAGCACTCACACACACACACACACACACACACGCACAAGCACTCTCACACACACACACACACACACACACACACACACACACACACACACACACACACACACACACACAAGCACTCTCACACACACACTCACACACACTCACACACACACACACAGACACAAGCACTCTCACACACACACACACACACACACACACACACACACACTCACACACCCCACACACACACACACACACACCCTCACACACACACACACACACGCGCGTTCGGATGCTCTTTAAGGCTCAGGTTTAATCTGGTCCGGCTCTGGATGCTTCATGCGTGTTTATGTGTGTGGGGTCAGAGGTCACGTTTAGCATTTCTTAGTAATGTTCTGTTTATAGAGCAGATGAAGATGGGGAGGGGGTCCTGCACTGGGCGTCTGTGATGGAACCTGACTTAGATCTATAGCTGACAGATCTAGATCTGTAGATCTACGTGCCGTTTCTCCTCATCAGGCCGGAAGTGGAGCTGCTGTGCCTCTGATCGCTGGGAGATGATTTAACTCGCCTCGGAGTGGAACCAATCACAGATACTGAATGCATGCATGCATGTGTGCATCAAAGAGCCCAGATAGCGATCAGTGCCACGCATGCGCAGCGGCGCCGGCGGCCCGGGGGCGCAGACGTGACTCCTCACATGCCTAAACAAATCAGCGCGGCTGCTTTGGGTATTCAAATCAGTCGGATGTGAGGGAGGAAAATGTCAGGGAGGAGAGCTGCTCTCCAGGAGGGGAGGGTGTGTGTGTGTGTGTGTGTGTGTGTGTGTGTGTGTGTGTGTGTGTGTGTGTGAGAGTGCTTGTGTCTGTGTGTGTGTGTGTGTGTGAGTGTGTGTGAGTGTGTGTGTGTGAGAGTGCTTGTGTGTGTGTGTGTGTGTGTGTGTGTGTGTGTGTGTGTGTGTGTGTGTGTGTGTGTGTGTGTGCCTTATAAGAAAAGAGATTTAACAAGCTCTGATTGATCAAAACGTTTCCCGTCGGTTTGTTCTGCTGCTCTGGGGAATCGCTGCATGTTTCTGGAAGGACAGTAATGCTGCCCCCTGCAGGCGGGGGACGATCGCTGAGTTAATGAAGGTGTGTTTATGGATGATCCTAATATTCACCTGTTGCAGCAGCACAAATTGAGTACATATTACATGCGACGCATTGGGCGCCGCGCTAGAGGGGCGCCAAAATAATGGTGGAAAAATAATTTGTAGTCTGGATTTTCCTCACTGGGCAGCTGATTGTAAATGATCTGACCAATCAGAGGCTCCGATCCAGACACTGAAACGCTCCAGCTGTTCAGAAGCAGCTGCAGCGCTGGTTTGAATCCTGATGACGAGGCGAATTCATGTGTCTGACGCATCGAGTCACAGCGTAGCGTCTCCTGACATCATGCAGCATAGACCACTCTGACCCAGTCAGAACCAAAACCCAGTCAGAACCAAAACCCAGTCAGAACCAAAACCCAGACGGAACCAAAACCCAGACAGAACCAAAACCCAGACAAACCAAAACCCAGACGGAACCAAAATCCAGTCAGAACCAAAACCCAGACAAACCAAAACCCAGTCAGAACCAAAACCCAGACGGAACCAAAACCCAGTAGGAACCAAAACCCAGACAGAACCAAAATCCAGACAGAACCAAAACCCAGACAGAACCAAAACCCAGTCAGAACGAGTCGGTCCAGTCGGTTCTTCTGGTTGGATCTGCTGCCTGTTGTGAGTTTTTGTCTTAAAATGGCCGAAAACTGAATGAATCTTCACTGCAGTTCCTGTAATGAACAGTAGGTGGTGCTGTTGAGAATGACACAGAGCAGTGGCAGCAGAAGAAGAGTTGAACAGTTTGACCTCTGACCCCTTTCGCAGAGGAAGGCCTGGTTTCCATCTTTGCTGCGTGAAACCAGGTCAGAGTTCATTAAATTCAGAAATGTTAATTTATTTAATATTTTCCACTGATTTGAGTAAAAAACTGACTGTCACATAAAGTTTTAGGTTTTTGTTTCAATATGATGAGGAACTAAAGAACATTTTTGTTCATGTTAATATTAATTTTTAGCATTTTTTCTTTTCATTGATCACCATATTTCAGTATAAAAGTGGTTAATATTTAAAAACTTCAGTGTTTCAGACGGTGGATTTAGAAACATGCATGAAGCTGCAGGAGTTTTTCCTGTCTGAGGAAAATATGTGAAATTCACCGGTCCGGTCCGGTCTGGCCCGGGCCGGGGTCTTCAGTCTTTGGACGTTCGTCTTCTGAAAACTAATTTTCATCACCGATAAATGAAAAGTGGAAACTGCAGAACCGAGCCCCAGCAGAACCCTGTGAACGGGTTCTGCTGGGGCTCGGTTCTGCTGGGGCTCGGTTCTGCTGGGGCTCGGTTCTGCTGGGGCTGTAACTCGTCCTGCCAGCTCTCGGCATGAAATCCCACATTTCTGCCATATTGTGAAGCTGCTGTGACTCTGCAGAGGAAAAGCCTGAAGAGGGACGGAGAGGCTTTTATCCTAATGCACTTCAGTCTCTGGAGGGAGAGAGAC
>NW_026562405.1:6740783-6745783 GCF_027474105.1 Poeciliopsis prolifica | reverse complement strand
TTAACAACCAAGAAATCCAAACGAAATGACACTTAAAAGTCAGCAGGATATGAAACCAAAGTCCTGGTTCTTACTGGCCCTGAGCTCAGTAAGAACCAGTTAAAACCAGCTGAACCAGTTAAAACCAGGTGCTTCTGCCACAGAAGAACTGTTCAACTGTAGTTGAATCATCAGATCCATGTTCAGTGACTCCTTCGTTCGGCTGCAGTGGTTTCAAAGACTTAGACTTAGACTTAGACTTCCTTTATTGTCATTGTACAAAAAAAACACAAGGCGAATCTTGACAACGAAATGTCGTTACTTGGCTACCAGTGTAACAGAGCTAAAACCTTAAACTACACAATAAATAAATAAATACAATACAAGTGCCATAGAATACACAGGTTCAGTGTTGTGAACAAAACTAAACTAAAGTGCATGTATTGACCAGTCCATGGGGGGTGATTTGGTTTGTGTGTGTGTGTGTGTGTGTGTGTTAGTGTGTGTTGTGTGTGAGTGTGTTTGTTAGTGTTATGTGGCGTTAAGCAGTCTGATGGCCCGGGGGAAGAACTGGTCAGTAGTCTGGTTGTTCTGCACAAGATGCTGCAGAACCTTCTTCCAGACGCCAGGGGGGAAAACAGTCCATGGTTGGGGTGGGTGGGGTCGGAGAGGATCTGGTGAGCACGGGATAGGCAGCGCCTCTCTGCGATGTCCTTGATGCAGGGGAGCAGAGCCCCCGTGATCTTCTCCCCTGTCCTCACCACCTCTGTAGAGACTTCCAGTCAGAGGCCCTGCAGCTCCCAGACCAGATGGAGATGTAGCTGGTCAGTTGGCTCTCGATGGTCCCTCTGTAGAAGGTCTGAAGGATGGGGGGCGGGAGGGATGCTCTCTTCATCCACGCAGGAAGTGCATGCGCTGCTGGCCCTTCTTCACCAGTGAGGAGATGTGGGGAGACCAGCTGAGGTTGTCGTTGATGTGCACCCCCAGGAACTTGGTGCTGCTGACGACCTCCACTGCTGAGTCGTTGATGAGGAGTGGTGTGTGGGTGGGTCTGGATTTCCTGAAGTCTACGATGATCTCCTTGGTCTTGTTGACATTCAGGATCAGGTTGTTTCCTCTGCACCAGTCCACCAGATGCCGCACCTCCTCCCTATAGGCCGTCTCGTTGTTGTCCCGGATGAGGCCCACCACTGTGGTGTCGTCCGCGTACTTCAGGATGTGGTTGGATCTGAAGTGTGGACGGCAGTCGTGGGTCATCAGGGTGAACAGCAGGGGGCTCAGGACACAGCCCTGAGGGGTGCCGGTTCAGGGTGATGACATCGGAGGTGTTGTTCTCCATTCTGACAGCCTGGGTTCTGTCAGTGAGGAAGTCCAGCAGCCAGTTGCAGAGGGGGTGTTAATTCCTAAGGGGCCCAGTTTGCCCACAGGTCTTGGGGGATGATGGTGTTGAACGCTGAGCTGAAGTCCAGGAACAGCATCCGCATGTGGGTTCTTCTCCTCCAGATGCTCCAGGCTCAGGTGGAGAGCAGTGGAGACTGCATCCTCAGCACTGCGCTTGGACTGGTATGCAAACTGGAAAGGGTCGTGTGATGGGGGGAGCGTGGAGATGATGTGGTCCTTAACAAGCATTTAAAGCTTCAGGACGTCGGGATACTGGAAATACTGGGAATACTGGGAAGACATGTTCTGCTCAGTTAGGCCCAGAACCGGACACAAACACTAAAACCCAACAGGAAAGTTTGGAGGTGGACGCATCATGCTGCGGGCTTTTCTCAGCATGCAGTAGTGAGATGAGGATCAAACTGATCCTCATCAAACTGGTTTAATAAAAACACACCAATTTAGAATTGATCTCCTTTTTAAATAAAACGTTATGGCGCTGAGCAGAGGTGAGGTTCATTTAATAGAACTGAAACTTTTTCACATCATGAGTCACATGATCAGAAACTGGATGTTTCCACTGGTGGAAACTACAAAGAAGATGGCGACAGGAAGTGGCAGGAGAACTATGGCACAATAATTTGTCGTGTGAATGAACTTATTTATGTGTGATTTTAATTGTATTTCTTACTTAATGGAAAAACCACAACTGAAAAGTTTGATAAATGTTTTTATTTCTCCTTTAGAGCATTTACTCTTTTTCAGAAAATCCCTTCAGCTGAGCATAAAAACTTGTTTTCCAGATTTGAGGAAGTATTCTCTCCTTATTGTCGCTGCTCTCTTTGTTTCTGTATTTTAATCTCGTCCTGATTTAATCCGAGTTTCACGCTTAGATATGAAACCTGAGCAGGAACGTTGGAACCATCAGGAATCACCAGGAACCAGCAGAAATCACCAGGAACCATCAGGAATCACCAGGAACCAGCAGGAACCATCAGGAACCAGCAGGAACCATCAGGAACCAGCAGGAACCATCAGGAACCAGCAGGAATCACCAGGAACCAGCAGGAACCATCAGGAACCAGCAGGAACCAGCAGACATCAGTTTTGTGCAGCTCTGCCCAGCAGAGCGGTGAAGACATGATCTGAATCCAGTTCCTGGTTTTATTTGACAGTTGAATAAATGATGTCATAAATGTCTTTATGAAGCCGCAGTAACAGAAGATAAAATGCAGGCGCTGATGAAAGAGAGGAAGTTTCAGCATCACGATGCAGTTCATCGTGTTACAGAAGACATGTTTTTATTAGCATATTAATGTTTATGAAGAGAGATGTTCTGATTCTGTCTCAGCGAGTCCAAGAGGTTCGTTTAATAATCTGGTTGAATCCTTTTCATCTGTTTGAGTCGAGACATTTAGAGTCAGTAGAAACGTGGAAAAGGTTTGATTAAAATAAAAGACTGAAGAACAGAAAACAGCAACAGAACGCTCTTCTCCAAACCTGATTTCAGACACGTTTGGACTTTGACTAGGCCATTGCAGCAGCTGGATGTTTTTCCCAGCTGTACACCTGCTGCTCTGTTTGGTACCATGGTTCTGCTGATGACCCGGTTTGGTTCCCAGTCCATAGCAGATGCAGTTAGAAACAATAAACTGCGTTCAGATTGGGAAATTCCTAAAAACTCTGTTAATTAATCAATCAAAATGAAAAGTTCTGGTCATTGTCTGACCTCTGACCTGGGACTGAATCTGCTGATGAGACGGTTTCCTCTAGGTAATGATCTTCTGCCCTCTGGAGAGCAAAGATGGTCTGCAGATGACCTTATGACCTCTGGCTCAGCGGTGAGCAGAGCTCTGACTTTCCCTTCCTGCTGCGTTAATTCTCATGGTTTCGAAGTGAGTAGGAGGTTAAAGCTGCAGGAACATCCTGCCGCAGCAGGGCGGTGCCGCAGCAGGGCGGAGCCGCAGCAGGGTGGAGCTGCAGCAGGGCGGAGCCACAGCAGATGGTGCCGCAGCAGGGCGGAGCCGCAGAGAGGCGGAGCCGCAGCTGGGCGGTGCCGCAGCAGGGTGGAGCTGCAGCAGGGCGGAGCCGCAGCTGGGCGGTGCCGCAGCAGGGTGGAGCTGCAGCAGGGCGGAAGCCGCAGCTGGGCGGTGCCGCAGCAGGGTGGAGCTGCAGCAGGGCGGAGCCGCAGCTGGGCGGTGCCGCAGCAGGGTGGAGCTGCAGCAGGGCGGAGCCGCAGCTGGGCGGTGCCGCAGCAGGGTGGAGCTGCAGCAGGGCGGAGCCGCAGCTGGGCGGTGCCGCAGCAGGGTGGAGCTGCAGCAGGGCGGAGCCGCAGCTGGGCGGTGCCGCAGCAGGGTGGAGCTGCAGCAGGGCGGAGCCGAGGTTGCAGGTTTTCATCAGAGCTCATGTGTTTGTCGTGTTTGAGCCACAGATCGACGGCCGTCTCAGATCTTCTCCCTCCTGGCAGATTTTCTTTCTGTAAGTCGAAGTGATGAAAGAGTAAAAGACGTGATGTAACTCCTCGGGTTCGCTCTGCTCCGTCTGTTTGCTCATTTGGGACAAACTTATTGACTCGACAGCATGGATTTCTCATCCTTCGGGCCCTCAAGGTCGATGTGTTTTGCTTGAAAAGCGGCGCTCTGCTGCTCGTGTCTTTGTTTAATATAAATCTGGTGTTGTGCAGCGTCATCCACTGTCAGTCTCAGTTTGTCCTGCAGCCTGCAGAGACAGAAACAAGAAGACAAACCCGGGCCACTTTCTGACACTCTGAGTCCTCAGTCAGCAGAATCTGTCTGTTCTTCCTCTGCGTTTCTCCTCAGGGTGAACGTTTCCTCCAAGCTCCACTTAATCCCACATATTCTCCGCTCATCTCCTGGTTGTTTCTGCAGAAATCCACTGATTCACCCAGGAAAATGCTGTAAAAGCTGTGAGCAGCAGATGTTCGGAGAAATTCAACCTCAACTTGTGCAGCAATATTGCATAACCGCAGATTAATGGAGCGTGGCTGAAAGAATCAGAGGAATGAAATAAACAGAGTTGGTGTCGCTCTCAGCTGCTTGTTCCAGATTAAAGAGCAGCGATTCCTTCACAGAGAGCAGAACAATATGATCTCACGTTTTGTTTCCTCTGCTGCTGTTTGCAGATCCAACGGTTCCACGCAGCATCGCAAATGTTTGCTTTGATTTTCAGGTTGTTTATATGAAAACCAACAATTCTGAGGTAATATATTGATCATGAGTGATCAACAATATATTCTATGTTAGTGCTGTACAGCTAAAGTACATAAAACAAGTTAAACAACAATTAAGACAAAAAAGTAATAAAATGCCTGAATGCCAAAAATCATTAAAATGTCTGCAGTTCCAGATTAGCAAACAACAACAACAAAGACCTGATCCACTCTGAGCCGTAATCTGGACCAGGGATCAGATAATCTGCACCAGGGATCAGATAATCTGGACCAGGGATCAGATAATCTGGACTAGGGATCAGATAATCTAGACCAGGGATCAGATAATCTGGACCAGGGATCAGATAATCTGCACCAGGGATCAGATAATCTGGACTAGGGATCAGATAATCTGGACCAGGGATCAGATAATCTGGACCAGGGATCAGATAACCTGGACCAGGGATCAGAT
>NW_026562405.1:6718283-6738283 GCF_027474105.1 Poeciliopsis prolifica | reverse complement strand
CCTGGAGGTTCTGGAGGTTCTGGAGGTTCTGGAGCTCAGAATCTGAATCAGGCTAATAAACAAATCACTGATGTTTGATAAAACCTGATTGGTGTGAATTGGCTGACAGGTTTGAATTTAACTGATAAACTCCACAAATAATCTTTCTAATGTCTTCTAGATATAACTTATTAAAATAACAGTAACAGCATTAAGAATATAAAATGAAGATATTATTGTAGAAATAGTAAATTATATATGTGTATTTTGATTATGTAAATTTTAATTGAAATAATTTGGATGATGAGAAACAATGTATAAATGCTGATGAATAAATTATGTTTTTATCTTATTATGAATCAGATGTTCTGATCAAAAACAGCATCAATAAAATAACCAGGATGTAAAACTGAACAGTGTGGATGATCTAACCGTCATCACAGCTAAACAATTAAAATTACAATCTGTACAAGTAACATACTTTTTAAAATTAGATATAAATTCTTGCATTGGTGAGTTAATAGAACTGCATCTTCACTTTGTAGAGTTTTCATCATGAAAAACCAGGATTTACTGAAACGTTCCTGCTTCATGGAGGAGATGGAAGTTTCCTTAAAGTTTCTTCTGCCAGATTAATGGGATTAGATCAAACCTGCTGAACTGCTGCTGACACCTGAGCTCCATGTTGGAGAAAATTCCTGCACAGCGTGGAGAAAACGGAGCTTCAGAAAGACGCCTGGAGCTTTTTTATTCCACAAGGGAAAATAAAAAGGATTTGATCTGAGATCAAGACGAGATGAGTGTGAAGAGTCACTGCCATGTTTGTGGAGTAAATTCATGTGCTGCCAGAAATAGAAACAAAGAACAAGAGGCGGGTCGAGCTGGAGCAGAAACATTCGCGGCACGGCAGGAAAAATCTCCAAATGAGGAAGAGAAAAGGTTCCTGTTTCTCTTTAAACATATAAACGGTTTCCAGTCAAGGCGAAATGACGATGAGCGGCTGGACAGGAAGGACGGCTGCATTTATTGACGGGGATCTGCAAGCTCGGCCATTTTAGCAAATGTTTGGCTTTTAAAGATTGAATTCCTGGAAAATCAGCATTTTTCTTTCTTCTCTTCCTTTTTAACCAATGGGCTCCTCAGTTTCCGTTGCTCAGTGTATCAGCACACCAAGGGCGGCCATCTTGTTTGGCAGGCCTTTTTTACAGCTTTTGTTATTTGGATTTTCAGGTTAACTGTATGACAGTATTACAGCCAGGAAACAAATATATTATTACAAAAAAAAGTATGATATTACCTCTACAAAATTGTGATATTAGGAGACTAAAGTCGTAATTTTATGATAACTACAAATACTTTGTTTTTAACACATTAATGGGAGATGATTAAGTTTATTTTGAAAGAAGAATCTCAGGAACTGAGCTGCTCAGATTGGATCCCAATAACTCTGAAGACGACTTCTTCTTTGATTCTGGATCAAATGAATCATTATTCTGCTAATATTGTGACGTTATTCTCATAATTAAATGAAAACTCTCATAGCCTGAACCTGATACTCTCTGCAGGGATGATTGGAATTATTTGACTTATTTGTCATTTCCTTTTTAGAAAAGAACGTGAACAAGAAAAACCCCAAAAACAATTAAAATCATAAATCAGATCTGGAATGAAACAATTGCTTTCAGCTGCAGGCTGAAAGGAAAACATCCAGCTGCTGTCCAGTTTGCATCCAGGTTCTTTCAGGTCCATGTACTCTGGACTGGGTCCAGAGTACAGAACCATCTGATTCATTTAGTCTCAGCTGTTCTCTGCCTTTTGTCTCCATCCTATCAAATCTTCTCTCCCTTCCGTCTCTCCGGCTCCTGCAGCTCTTCTCCGCTTCGCTCCAACAGTCTCCGTGGTTTCAGGAAAGTTTTCCCTCCTGCTGGTTTTAACAAAGCTGATGAGATTCATGGAGTCATTAAAGACCAGAGCGGCTCAGCAGGGAGCGGCCGCCATTAATCACAGTCGCTAACTTCCTCCACTGTATTCAGAGCTGCGGCGTCGGGAAGGAGATTAGGATTAGATTTAATGTTGATGAGACGACGCTCCTCGCTGCGTTATGATTTTATGACGTGAACTCACAGCTGCTGTCTCTGCTGTAACTAATCCTTTAACTGAGGAGAGAAAACATTTAAGCTTGATCTGAGTTATCAGGATGAGTTATCGTTCTGAGATGAACCGATCTGCTGGATCCCAGATGATCCGTTATGAGCCTGACAGACACCACTGGATAATTGGGGACGTTGTTGTGACAGCAGGGAAACGAACTGCTGTCTGCATGTGGGATCCAGACTGCATTAAAACTAGAAACTCCAGCACTTATGTGGGAAATATGATTCCTCTTAGAGGGCAATACATGACATTAATTTATAATTATTGAAATGCAACATCAATGCAAAGAGCTGCAGGAAACCTGGCTAATCATCTCTCAGATTTGCTAAAGTTTGATTTCAACAGAAGATGCTGGGGAGGCGTTCAGGTGTCTGATAAACCAAACACTTTTATTTCATCTTTCATCCACATATAAACTCAGCTTAATAAACTAAAAATGGCTGATAATAAAACCTCCAGCCAAAGTGAATATTTGCAAATTCTGCTTTGCATTTATGTGTAAACATGACAGACAATAAATAAATAACGCTCTGCTGACGTCACCTGTTTGGTCATGCAGTGGAGGAAAGATGGCGGCTTCCGGAGAGCTGCTGATTCTCCATTGGTTCATCAGCTTTCTTTGTTTTTATGAACCAGCCTCCTCATTGGTCCACAAGCTGGTTTTACTGGGATCCACAATCATTTATAACAGACTTTATTTTAGAAACATTTATTTTAAATGTTAAAACAAAATGGTGATACCGAAGGTCGTTTGGTTTTTATAAATGTTGATGAAAGGTTGTCACATGGTTGTCGCCATGTTGTTTACGCTGCAATGCATTCTGGGTGCTAGGTCGATTGGACCAGCTCAGCGATGAGTGACGTCAAACGTTTTGGGTTTGGACCGGCGGCTGAAATGATGGGAATGTGGTGATGAGGACCTGGAGGACCTGTCTCTGGTCCAGTCAGCCCAGTCAGTGGTTCTGCAGCTCTGTTTCCGGTCCGGTAGCAGCTGGTTCGGGCCCGGTGTCGGTTCCTGTAGCATTAGCTCTGTTAGCATTTAAAGGAGCTTCCGGCGCATCCTGCTAATGTTTATTCCGGTGTCTGTCTCTCAACATCCGGTTTAGGCGCTTTGTGGATAAAAACTGGACTTGGTTTCAACTCGTTAAGGACAGAAGGTCCAATCAGCACAGCAGGGGGCGCTCCAGCTGATGTCTCTTCATCTGAACAGATTCACTGCAGCCTGTCCTCTCGGCTCACTGTCTTTATTTTCCTACTACTCTCCGGTTCTGCAGTCGAACCCAAAACTGCAGATGAATTCAAACTGAAAGACGTGCATTTTGGTTAATGTCTGCTTTGTTTCTTTAATTAATTTGGTGAATTCCTCAGATGCAGTCTGGAGTTTCAGTGGGAATAGAAATAGTTGGTGCTAAATTTAAAATCGTCTGAACTGCAGTTCTGCATGATGAACGGAGGAAACGTTCATTAATACATGAATCACTTGAGAGGCTGTAATGATCCTCCATCAGAACCGGTCAGCTGGACCCTCCATCAGAACCGGTCAGCTGGACCCTCCTTCAGAACCGGTCAGCTGGACCTTCATTCACATCCCGACCCTTTTCTGTTTCTACATTTATGTAGCAAAGAATCAGGCTTTAATTAAAATAGGTTGATTCATTATTCATATATTTATCTTCTAATCTTTCCTCTGCTTCTGAAAACATTCATGTTTTTATGATCTTGACCCAAAAGCTTCTGCTTCTTATGGAATATCTGATAATCTTGGATTGCTTGGGATTTTTCACATGCCTAAATATGTCTGAACTTCCTCTATGAATTATTGGAGTTATCCCACATTTTTCTCCTCCCTGAAAAGTTACTTTGAAGTTACTTTAGTCTTATTTGACAAACTCAGAAACAGCAATAGAAACTGGACACTTGGTGAAACTCCATGAGTTTCAGCAGTCAGATTCACATTGTTGTTGTTTCAGAATAAAAGTCTCTGCTGGTTGTTGTAACAGATTAACAGCCAGCGACTGTGTGTGTGTGTGTGTGTGTGTGTGTGTGTGTGTGTGTGTGTGTGTGTGGGTGTGTGTGTGGGTGTGTGTGTGGGTGGGTGTGTGTGTGTGGGTGTGTGTGTGTGTGTGTGGGTGTGTGTGTGGGTGTGTGTGTGTGGGTGTGTGTGGGTCAGGGTCGTGACTCTGTGTGTGTTTCTGATCAGAGACAGACAAGACGCCTTGTGTTCCCCTCAGACCTCATTATAGCTCTGATAGCACACACACACACCACACGTCCTCTGACCTTTTCCAGATGTCAATGTGTGTGTGTGTGTGTGTGTGTGTGTGTGTGTGTGTGTGTGTGTGTGTGTGTGTGAGCTCACCTCCCACCTCTCAGCCTGTTTACCGGCTACAACAACACGAGCCGACCCACCGAACCCTCTGAGGAACGCAGCGCGGCGATCCGGAGACGCCGGATATTCCAGCTGTCTCCACTGGGTTCGCCTCTCTGTCCCTCTGTCTGTCTGTCCCTCTGTCTGTCTGTCTCTGTCTGTCTCTCTGTCTGTCTGTCTCTCTGGACCGGATTTAAATTTTTAATGGAGTTAATTTCACAGCCTGAAATTACTCTAAAATTATAGATAAAATTAAAAAAAAAAATTTAAATCAAAAACCAATTTTTGCTGGTGAGTTGTTGAATATATAGAGCAGATATTTATTAATTTGTTCTTCAACCATCAGACTGGAGCAAAGTGTTTTTCTGTCTGTTCATCTTTCCAGAGTTTCTCTGATCAATCATGGAGTTGCTTTAGAAATGTTTATTGAAGATGCTAACATTAGCATTAGCTGCTACATGCTAGCATTGAGATGCTATTTTAGGCTTGAATAGCTTAGCTGATAGGCTAACTCCTTGTAGCTCACCTTGAACACAAGCACAGAAATGAACCGCAGTGGAGCAGAAGACGCTCGGTTGCTGTTGGTGTGTTAGCCGCTGTTGTACCAGGCATGCACAGATATAAAGGTTCAAATGGAAAGGGATTCATTTCATACAGAAATGTATCATTTAAAATCTATGTAATCAGTGAATCAAACTCGCGGGCCGAGTTTTAATTGAGTCAGATGATCATCAATGTTTTTTCTTCCTGCAGGTTCTGATCCAGAGATGCTGCCACGCCTTCACACCTGAGCCGTCAGATTGGTGAGTTCAGAACTATTCGCCATCCTGACGAACGTTCAGCTGATGGAAACCTGAGAATATTCCAGACGTTTATTCAGACTCGTTCTTTAAGGCGGTTCTGTTGCCTCTGACAACTTTCAATATTATCCTCCATATGACTAAATGGTTTTTTTATGGTGAAAACACTTTTTACCAAGTAAAGTAAAAAATAATGGAGCCATGAATCCTGGACTTTGCTTCAGCTCCTCTGGTTCCTCTGGTTCCTGCAGGACTTTGCTGCATTTCCTTCCAACTGTCATGCAAATTTTAAGCAAACGTTTAAAATGTCAGGATACACATAATGTGATTTAGTCAGATATTGACGCTTCGCAGGGCTGGAATAAACAGGAAGTTGATCTTCCTGTCCTGGAATCAGACGTTATTGAACTCATGGCTGTGTAGTTCATTTGTGTTTATAAAATCCAGTCTGACATGTTGGACCTGGAGGTAAGCAGGTGTTTTTCATGCGGCTCATTCACTAATTGTAAAATCATATTTCAATCTTTCTTGTTTTCCTCGGTTTGTCCAACATGCAGCGGCAGGAAGAGCTCGTCTCCATCTTGTTTGGGATCAGCAGCTCTGTTCCCTCTTTGCTCTTTTTTCTGTTTCTCTGCTGAGGGTCCAATTAGAGAGCAGAATAAAAGCTTCAATGAGAAACTTCAGAGCTTCTGCATCTGAAATCAGATGGATTTGGGTCACGCTGTGCAGAATTCTGTCGGAAGCAGAAAGATTTTTATATTTAACGCCTAAAGTTGGTTTTCTGACGCTGATCTGAGTGGATGTAACATCAGCTCCTCTAAACGGGTCTGAGGAGGCGAATCGGCTCCGATTACAGATGAAACCCGTCAGATCCGTTCCCAATTACTGGCAGAAGAAATCCTGCCAGGGCTGGACGTGTGCAGAGCGGACGCTGAGGGACGGATTGGGGACACGTTGGACAGGATTAGTTCCTCAGAGGGCAGAGCGGCGCGCTGATCAGATATTCATCCCAAATGAGACTTTTTCCCCGGCTGCCGTGTTAACCACATCCCTGACATTTCATCCGCCGCCGCGCTTTGAGACGGACGCTGCAGAGGTCATCGGGTCAAGTGAAGCAGCAGTCGTGTTGGGCGAGCTCATTTCCTGCAGACGCTGCCGCTGTTCGACCCGAGAGTAGCAGATTATGTCTGGATCCTCCTGCTCCAGACGACTGTTTAGCGTCTTTGGTGAAGGAAACATCATACATAGATGAAAATATAGATAGATATATATAGATATTGTTTCTAAGGCAGACGGTTTGGCTGCACTTACAGCTGCTGCTAATGAACCTCAAACTGATGCACTTTGTGCCTTTATCAGATAAAAACATCTCAGATCATCTCTGAACTCCTGCTTTGGAAGCAAAGTTACTATAAATAAATCCAACCAAATAACAAAAAAGCTTCTTCTGCAGATGCTGAATGTTTCCTGCATGAGGCTTTTTAAAGTTCAAGTTTTGAAAATGTTTTTTTTCTGAGGAAGCCGCTGGGCCTCTTCAGGTCTGACTGAAACCTGGATCCGTTTTTATATTAAAATCTGGAACCAGTGATAACTGATTCATATTAAAGCACGGCTTTTGACAAATGGCTGCGCAGCCAATCAGGTTAATGGATCCTGTTATCGGCGCTGGTGTCAGGATCCCAGCTGGATAATAATGTCTGCTCTGCGTTTGTGGAGCATTTAATTCAATAAAGAGTCCATTACTTCCTGCCTGTTAGCCTGCAGCCTCTGCAGCCTGCTTCCCTCCCATCACGTCTCCATGTCAGCCTCTTACTCTTTTAGATTTCATTAGGCTGACTCCTCATTAGGAAACTGGATTTCTGAGGAAGAAAGGCGACCAAAGCCTCCTGGCCTGCTTACAGGAGCATAAAATGCGACGCTTGGCATCGGGTTAATCCATTAGAGATTCTGCTTCCATGGAAAATTTCTCCCTTTTTACAGAATTTAAAGAAGCCATTAAATCTAAAGCTGTTGCTGCAGACGCTCCCAGGGATTCTGGATTTGGTGGATGAAGCTGACGTCATGGTGACGGAGCAAAAATCTGCAAGAAGAAAAGATTTGCAGGCCGTCCATCGGGTGGAGTGGCATCACAGCAGACGCTTCACTGCTTCCAGTCCTCAGCTGCAGCCCTCCGGGGTTCGATTCCTGACCTCATGACCTTTCATGCTTGTCTTCTCTCTGTCTCTCTGTCCATTTCCTGTCTGATTGCTGACAGTAAAGGTCAGTACAGAAACTCTGTCAGGAAGGAAAGTGGAGAATTTCTGAGAGCAGTGCTAACTGCAAAGAGCTAATCATGAACATTAGCTCTGCTAAAGCGCTGCACCAACATGGAATTTGGTTTCAACCATGTTGTTACAACATAGCATAGCGCCCTCTACTGGGTCATATTTGTAATTGCACGTCTTTGTGTTTGGTTTGCACTTCAGGACTTTTCACTCATGCTTTTGGTTTTATAGTTTCTGAGTTTTGCTTGCTCTGTTGCTTGTTACTTTAATTGACCATGAAAGGACTTCAGTCAGAAACCATGCAGGATATTAATGTGTCGACCAATGCTAACACCAAACTTCCCCATATTCCTCAATTCATAACATATAGATAATAGTTTTCAGTGTTTGAGGTGTGAAACTGAGTCCAGGAGCCGTCAGAGTTTTTCCTTTTTCTGCAGGAAGCTGCAACATCTGGATTCCTGTGTTTAAAAGTCATGAACTTATTTATAACGAATCATCAGCAGAAACTGAGCTGCTGTCTCCATATCTGACAGAAAGTCAATCATACTTTTTTCATACTGTTTTTCTTTCTGCTGCTGTTTGATTTTTCTTCATCACCCTCTTCCTCCTCGCTCATGCTTCCCAACAGGGAGTCAGATTTCCACAGAGGAGTGACAGAGTGTCTGATGGACGGGATGAGTCGGAGATGAAGGGAACTCCAGCTTTGAGAGTCGGATCCTTCTGGGAGAGAGGAGGGCAGAAAGGTTTTCTCTGCAGGAAACTTCCTCATCTTCTTCTTTGAGATAAATTTATCTCCATTTCCGCGTCTTCTGGAGCGTCTGGACGTCTTCGTCCTGCTGTTTGTCTTCTGATGCAGACAGAGGACAGTGGGTGTGGACTGCCATTTCTGAAGTTAGACAACAGTAATTTGGGTTGTTAAGAGGAAAAATGGCGGTTCATTTATCAATCAGTTATATTTTCACCATGTTATTTACTTATTTATGAATGTCACAGCTCAAATAAACATTTAGTTATTGCTTAAATAACCTAAATATTTAGTTTACAAAACAAAATATTGACTAAATATTCAGTTTGGGGAGAGGTCACGTGATCCGGACCAAGATGGAGGCTTGAGGCTCTTCTCCGCTCCAGGCTAAAAATAATCTTACATCTTCCTCCAGTTAAATACGTTTTTGTCTACTTTGAAACATTTTGGGGATGCCTCGATCACAACGGGAAAAAGATTTCCCAATTTTTTCCCCGCCGGGTTCTTCCACAAAGAAGAAAATCATTCCGAAGGAGCCAGGTCAGGCTGAGGCTAATGCTAACGTCTCGGAGCTAACCGACCAAACTACAATGGAGCTGATTTTATCTGAGGTAAAGTCGTTGGCCTCCCGGATGAAAGATATGGATGCATCAATCGGCACCCGACTCGATACTATTGATGTCGCACTGGGCGATTTAAAGGCCTCTGTCGGTTCGGTCGAGAGCTCCCTGTCGCTGCTCTCTAGCAGGGCGGCGGACTTGGAAAAACGCATGGATGAGGCCGAGGGGAGAATCTCCGGGACAGAGGACAGCCTCGGCGCTCATGGGACAAGCATAGCCGCCATGGAGAAGATAGTGGAACATCTACAGCTAAAAATAGATGACTTGGAGAACCGTGGTCGGCGTAAAAATTTAAAAATCATTAACTTACCAGAGAAAGTAGAGGGCAACACTCCTCTTGTAGACTTTCTCCAAGAAATTTTACCGACCTTGGTCGGTTTACCAGCTGATCATCCAGCTTTGGAGATCGAGCGGGCCCACAGGGCTTTAGCTCCTGCTCCGGCCCCGAATAAACCACCACGAAGTATCCTGGTTCGTTTCTTGAGATATTCGCACAGAGAGGCTGTGCTTAATGCAGCAAAGAAGAAGCGTGACATATCGCATGGCGGCTCTCAATTGAGATTCTACCCCGACCTGTCCGCGGAGGTCCTGAGGAGGAGGCGAGAGTTTGGTGCTGTGGTGAAGGAGCTGATCCGCCGCGACAAATACCGTGGATTTGCCTATCCCGCACGGCTCCGATGTCTTCATGAGGGGCGAATCCGTTTTTTCGACACATCCGAGGCTGCCGCTGCATTTTTGGACTCTCTTAAATGAGGCAGCCTATTATGTTTATTATTGTTTCTTTTTCTCCGCTTTGTCTAGAGAATTTGGAGGAGGATGGACTTTATTTCCACACTGAGACCCAAAAAACATTTTTACTTTTGCTTCTTTTTGAACTTAGTATGTTGGGAGGCCTCTCAGTGTGGCTATTTTTTTTTCTTTTGCCTGGACTACGGATGGTGTTTTGAGCATCCGGTTGTTGCTGTGATCGAACTGTAAAAATCGGGAGTTGTATGCCTTTTGGAAATAACAGTGACATCTTTTTGGGTTACTTTTTTCTGTCGTTTGGGGACAGGATAGGGGAGGGAGAATGCTGCTGTTTGCAGATTCGATATTTTATTTATTTTATTTTTTTTGGTGTTAAATGTCAGGAGCCTAAATGTGTCTTTTCTTTTCTTTATACATACACAAATGCCTATGTACAGACCAACCTATTCGAATATGACACCCAGTGTTTAAGGGCTGTTTTCTGCCGTTACAGTTTGTATGCCGGGCTCTCTTAGGATTGTGACTTGGAATGTGCAGGGACTGGGTCATGTGATCAAGAGGAAAAAGGTTTTGACTTTCTTAAAAAAAAATAAACTTGATATAGCACTATTACAGGAAACTAGGTTATCTGCTGCAGAACATTTGAAACTTAAAAGGGACTGGGTAGGTAATGTATATTTTTCTGCCCATTCACAAAATAAGAAGGGTACAGCCATTCTCATACACAAAAATCTTCCTTTTGTTCTGGAGCATGAGGAGAAAGATTCAGAGGGGAGATTTATTTTAATTACGGGGTCGATCCATGGACAACACATAACTATTTTTAATGTATATGCCCCTAATGATGACTCGCCTCAGTTTATGTCACGAATTATCTTATTGTTTAACCATCATTGCAAAGAAATCGGTTTTTTGGCTGGTGACTTTAATTGCGTAATGAACGCATCTTTGGATAGATCCTCCTCTGCAAAATTGCCTAACCCGAAAGCTTCAGCTGTCCTAAAAAACTTATGTACAGATACTGGTTTGATAGATATTTGGCGACATTTACATCCTAAAGCAAGGGACTATACATTTTATTCACATCCCCATAACACTTATTCCAGGCTGGATTATATTTTTATCCCCAAGTCGCTTTTACATTCAGTTCAAAGTTGTAACTTAGACCCCATAGTTTTATCGGATCATGCACCGGTATTTTTAAGTGTTGATCCATTATTGCGTATGCCTAGAACTTTCACTTGGAAATTCAATGCCTCTTTTTTAGATAATGAACCCTTCTGCAACTTTGTACGGAGTAACCTATTGCAGTTTTGGCTCGAAAACAAAAACTCTCCTGTATCTTCTGCTATGATCTGGGATGCAGCAAAAGCTACTTTGCGTGGTCATCTTATTTCTTACTGCTCTCATCAAAAAGCGGCTCTAGCAGAGAGGAGAAATAATCTGGAAAAAGAGGTGATCCGACTAGAGCAAATACACAAACAGTCACCGACATTGTCGAATTTAAAGGCACTAATGGCTGTTAAATCTGAGCTTAATATAGACTACACCCGCCAAGTTCAGAAATTACTACTTTATACTAAACAGAAATACTATGAATTTGGTAATAAGCCCAGTCACATGCTTTCTCATTTATTGAAAAATCAAAATAATAGTCGCTTAATCAATATGATAAGAACGCAGAACGAAGACATCTCATATGACCCAATAATTATTAACAGCACTTTCCGGGATTTTTACACATCTCTATACAATACAGACATGGCTGACCCAGAAGATATCGCCTCCTATCTGAGCAATATAGCTCTACCTTCTGTCACGGGAGAGGATCGTGCTTTTTTAGATGCTGCTATCACCCCGGAGGAAGTTTGGGCTGCAATTAAATCTATGCCAAACGGAAAATGTCCTGGACCTGATGGGTTCCCATTGGAATTTTTTAAGTCATTTTGGCCAGAGATTCAACCAATATTCATGCCCGCTGTTAATGACATTTTGAGAAATGGCATTCCCCCCTCATGGAGACATGCCTCCATCAGTCTTCTTTTAAAAGAAGGTAAAAATCCCCTGGATTGTTCCTCCTTCAGACCCATTAGTTTGCTTAATGTTGATTATAAAATTGTGGCAAAAGTATTGGCCCGGAGATTGGAAAATATCCTCCCTAAAATAATAAACCCAGATCAGGCAGGTTTTATAAAAATGAGATATGGCACAGACAATATACGACGCGCTCTTAATGTTGTTCAGTACCTTAATACTCACAAAAAGCCTGCAGTAATTGTTTCCCTCGATGCCGAGAAAGCTTTTGACCGAGTTGAATGGCAGTTTCTTTTTCAGGTGTTGCGTAAATTCGGTCTAGGCCCAAATTTCACCAATCTGGTTAAAAGCTTTTATTCAGACCCAACAGCCTCAGTTAACACAAATGGCTTGATGTCTGAGCCCTTTAAGATTCATAGGGGTTGTAGGCAGGGATGCCCCCTTTCACCCTTACTGTTTACATTGTTTATTGAACCTCTGGCTGAGATTATCAGGACTAATCCTGATGTTTCTGGAATTAATATAGGCGGTAGAAACCATGTAATTTCATTATTCGCAGATGATGTTCTTCTGTATATGTGCAATCCTGAGAAATCAATTCCAGCTATCTTGGAATCTATGGCTATGTTCAGTGCTTTGTCAGGGTATAAAATCAACTTAGGAAAGTCTGTCGCCACCCCTTTCTGCATCCCCCCAGAAAAGTTCATGCAATCTCCCTTTCAAATGTCTATGAGAGGCTTCAAATATCTGGGTATCTTTGTTACACCTGATCTGAATAATCTTTTTGGAACTAATTATTCACCTTTAATTCAGAAGATAAAACATGATTTAATAAAATGGGCTCCCCTGCCAATTTCTTTCTTAGGGAGAATCAATATTATAAAAATGAATATTCTCCCGCGACTTAACTATTTATATCAAAATCTTCCCTGCTATCTATCCCCTGCGCACTTCAAGTCACTAAATTCTCATTTATCTCGATTTGTATGGAACAACAAACATCCAAGAGTAAAGTTTTCTATATTAACTAAGCCAAAACATCTTGGAGGTCTGTCTTTACCATCCCTGCAGCTTTATTATTGGGCAGCACAACTTAAAATCATTTCAAATTGGTTTATGAATAGAAATAACTCTTTATGGTTAGATTTGGAATCCCAATCCTGTTTCCCCAGCAAACTTAATTCTCTTGTCTTTATAAGTGGCATAGACCAAGTAGCCCATCTCAGAAGCAACTTTATTGTTTGTAATACTTTGTTGGCCTGGCGAGATGTGAAGAAATATCTTAATATTTCTCCTGCCCTTTCTTCTTGGTCACCGTTAACCTTGAACCCAGATTTACCAGTGGAGATTAGAAACATTGGTCTGTCTGAATGGTCATCTAGGGGACTGTCAAATATTATGGACATACTGGACTCTGACTCTGTTAAACCCTTTGAACAAATTAAAGCCAATTTCAATATTTCTAATAGAGATTTTTACAAATACCTACAGATCCGTCATTTTGTGAACTCTCTCAGGAGAACAGGAAAATTACGCACAAGATTATCAGAGTTAGAAAATATGATTGTCATGACCAAATCTCCTAAAGGACTTCTCTCTAAGATATATAGTTTATTGTCTGGCTCTGATTCCTCAGGTTATGATGCTATGAAGCTGGTGTGGGAACATGATCTGGGGCTGACGTTTGATCCTGCAGATTGGAAAGAAATTTGTACTGGGGTTTTCCCCAACTGCACCTCGGTCTCTATACATGAGCAGAACTTTAAATTTTTCTACCGAACTTATTATACACCTGTTCGCCTCCGGAGGATGTTTCCTGATGCTTCAGATTTTTGTCGTAAATGCAAAATACATAGGGGCACATTTATTCATTTGTTTTGGTCTTGCAATTGTATTAAAAGTTTCTGGGAAGCAGTTCATATGATGATACAAGAGATTATTGGTAAACAGTTCCCACTAACTCCCTCCTTCTGTCTTTTTATTCATACTTCAGAAACTCTATTTAATGCAGATACTAAACATTTGCTTGTAATCCTCTTATTTCTGGCCAAGAAATGTATATTACTGAGATGGACAGCACCGCAGGCCCCTACAGTTGATATGTGGATTTCACAAATCTCTGCTATTGTTTTAGTTGAAAAACTGACTCATGATCTTCATCAAAAGTCGGACAAATTCTGGAGGATCTGGAACCCACTGCAATCTTTCTTACAGAGTCTGTAATCTTTACTTATTTTATTAATTAATTATTTTTTTATTTCTTTACATTTACTATATCACTCACTTGGCCCGAGAGTTTTTGACTATTTTAATCTTTGCCTGGGAATGTCTGCCTGTACTTTGTGTATGTAGGCTGTATGTATGTCTTTTTTTTGTTGTAGTTTATTTATTTTTTATTATTATTGTTATTATAATTTTTTTAGATTAATTAATTATTTCTTTTATTTTTTTTATTTTATGTTGACACTGCTGTGCTCCATGTGTTGGGGGTGGGGTCTTGTTTACTTGTGTTGGTGTTTACATATAGTTAAAAAAACCAATAAACAAATTAATAAAAAAAAAAAAAAAAAAATATTCAGTTTGGAAAAACATTTGGTTTACCAGCTTAATTAATTATCAAACTAAATGTTAGCAAACTAAATATTCAGTTTAAAGCTAATTATTTAGATTTCAAACTATTTAGTTGTAAGCTAAGTATGTAATTTAATTGACGTATTAGCTTTTTAGTTTAGAGCTAAAAATATTATATTATATTTTATTTATAATATTTATATAAATATAAATATTTATTTTGCTCTGAACTAAATATAAATGTGAATTTGAAAATTACACTTTTAAAAATTCAGCTTCAAACTAAATATTTAGTTTTTAAATTATTTAGTTTAAAAGTGTGACATTGGAAACAACATCTATAAATATATAATTTAGATTTTTTTTTCCCTGACAGGCTAAACAACCCAGATTATTGCTGCTAATTTTCTCCATATTCACTCAGAGTTTGGTTCTGAACGTCGTTCCTCATTGATTCAGCTGTTTATCCATCCCATAATAGAACTGTCGGATTTAAGCCTTCTGCAGCTGTCAGATCCAAACTGTCACTAATGACTGGAAGAGACTTGAAAAGATTTTTAAATGTGGAATCCGACCCGAGTCGGGTTGCAGATCCGGGATCTGGATCTTTAACCAGAGAAAAGACGTTTATTAGAAATGATGACAAAACGCTGCAGTTCTGCTCCTGTTAGCTTCTGTTAGCCTCTGCTGCTGCTTTCTGAGCAGAAACGTCCTGAAACAACAGAGGAAGAAATATTCTGGTGAAGCTGAAGTTTCTCCAGCTGAAGCCGAGGACGATCTAGCTCTTAAAGGGGCAGCATCACGTTAAGCTTTCCTTATGATAGAAAGTTATTCCCTCATCAGACCGAGAACGTTGTCTCGATTCTTTGACACATGTTGATCTCCATGGCAACCATTCAGCTGTTCAAAGCGCCACTCAGTTCCTTCAGACTAGCCAGCAGCAATTAGCAAACATCTGCTGAGCTCATTGTAGAAGCTACTTCTAAGAGCAACGACAGTGAAAACGTTAAAGGGTTAATAGAGGAGCCATGTTGGGATGACTTCCTGGAGGCGGAGCTTCAGACAGAGCAGGAGCTTCTTAAAGACACAGAGACCCAATTTCAAGACATTCAGTTTGATTTGTAGCATTTTTATAACAATTGAAGGTAATAAAATTGCCTATTGCAATAAGTCTGAAGAATTAGAATTAATATGAGTTACAACATTGAATGAACGAATGTTTGAATTTCAATAGAATTTGCCTATAAAACCCATAATTCTGCTCCTTTAGTGTGTTTGTATTTGGAGGATGAAGTGAGGGGAAACATTTTACTGCCTGTTTCTGCAGGTCGGTTCTGTTAAGCTCGGTTTCTCCTTCAGTCAGTGCCTCTGCCTGGATCAGAACCGCGTTCCTCAGACGCTGGAGACGTCTGCGTCCTCACGGCCGGCTGCTGTCCTGGAACAGCCTCCTCCGCCGACGCGTTGCGCTGAAAGCCGATCTCCACTCCTGCATCCAGGATTTGTGTTTTCTCTCTGGGTCCGGCTCTGTTTACGCCGCTGGAACGTTTTACTCCTCCAGATAAACTGCTGAGTCTGAAGCTGCTCCTGATTCAGATGCTTCAGATGTTCGCTCTCTGCTGCAGACTCAAGCTGCGTGAGCGTGTGTGTTTCTTTGCATTAACAGCGAGTGTGTCCATTCCTGCTGTGAGTCCAGCCGTCCTCCCGGTGTGTGTGACGCAGACTGCATGTGTGTGTGTGTGTTCCTGTTTGCTCCGTCAGCCCAGCCGTGTGCATGCAGCACATGCTTCACGCTCTATTTGTGTCTCAGTTGGTCTGTGTGTTCAAGCCAGTTGTGTTCATATTGCTGAGCGGTCTGTGTGTGTGTGTGTGTGTGTGTGTGTGTGTGTGTGTGTGTGTGTGTGTGTGTGTGTGTGTGTGTGTGTGTGTGTGTGTGTGTGTGTGTTCAGACATCTGAAGGGCTTTAGTAAACACAGTGACAAACCTTGTTTCAGCTTCAGCCTCCTAATCATCTGCTCATAATAAATATCAGCCCATAAACCTGTCAGATCAATAATAGCAGAACCAAAGAGTAAAAACTAAGTACACCCCTTGACCCAACAGGGCCACCATACTTCACTGTATCACTCTTTCCTCATGGATAAATGCCGGAACTCAGTGTTTCGGCAGTTTTTCAGTTTCCTGGAAGTTTGTTCCAGATTTGTGGAGCATAGAAGCTGAATTCTGCTTCTCCAAGTTTGGTTCTGGTTCTGAACCAAGCATGGTTCTGGTTCTGGTTCTGGTTCCAGAAGAGCTGAGTGGTCTGGAAGGTTGCTGTGGCGACAGCAGATCTGGACTTTGTTTTTTCTCCGTTTGGATCTTTAAAATGAATTGATGGCAGCAGCTCAGTTCGTTCTGATTGTTATTTCATCATTCTCTGTGTGACTCGTTGCTGTTTGGACTCGTCTTCCCTCTGGTTCTGGATGCTGAGCAGCTGGAAGGATTTTCTGCTTTTACTGTTTCAACTTTCAGACACCAGTTCGGATGCGTAACCTTGGCAACAAGGTGTTGTTTTGGAGCAGCTGATTATCTTCTCAGAAGCTCAAATCAGACCTGAACTTTGACTCCAAATCCCAGCAGAGCTGAAAAGCTTCATGGATGCAGAGACAGGAAGTTGCATCATCTCTTTCCTCCTTCCTGACAGGAAACAAGGAAACTGGATGAACTTCAGATCCAATAAAGCATCCAGACAGTTTTCCATTTCTCATGGCCTTTAATGGATCTTATCCTCTACTCCAATGTCTAGCATGTCAGGACAGACAGTAAAGCAACAGCCTTCAGTCAGAGGCTTCTTCAGATTTGCTGCATGCTTGACTGCTACTGGAGATCCTTCCAGCCGGCAGCATCAGCATCCACAGCGACTCTGACGACACCTGGATGATCAACATTTAATTTCCCTTCAGGATAAATAAAGGATTTCTGAACTGAATTTGCTGGCCTGAATCCGGCGGCCATCTTGTTTCCAGAGGAGAGGATTTCTCCTCCAACCCTCCCAGAGCGGTTCAGTGTCTCTGTTTCTCTGTCATGACCTTTAACTCAGTCCCACTGACGGCGTTCTTCGTTACGGAGGACAGAGAGAGGGAACGCGTCACAGAGAAGAAATGAGCAGAATGTCGTCGCACCTACGGAGGAAACAAAGTGTCCGGATTCTTCCTGGAGGAATAAATGAGTGTGTGGAGGGCGGAGTGGATTTGTTGAAGGTGTTAATTTGTGGATTCGTTGCTGGCGATGGCAGCTGTGTGGAGACGCCCTCCTGCTTCCTGGATGACCTTTCATTACTGTTAGCATCCTGCCATTATCCCGTCCCTTTAATTACATGTGATGTCAGCCTGTTTTACAGACACACACATCGACTTCGCTGCTGCTCAGCCATGACATCATTATCTCACACACAGGAACACACACACTTACTGGAATAAGACAAAGCAGGACCATAAGCCTGGATTGTGTCCCATCAGGAGCTGGATGACAATCTGATGTTTGTTTGTTCCATAAATAAATCAGAATAGCTGCGATCCCATTTCTCCTTATTAAAGCCGAACGATTTATTAAACAGAAGCAAATACAATATCTGAGATTGCTGCTGTTGGGTTTTTTAAATTTAGGGTCAACTTGAACTTTAACTTGTTCATTTAGATGAATTAATTGCGTCGATGTGTTAAAGTTGTTGACATAATTATTCCTTTGTTTTTTCACTTCTTTCTGACCGTCGGGTTAATTTCTGCTTTGATCTGGTTGGACTCTGGTTGTGTTGAAGTTGTTGTGAAGCAACATGTGAAATCGTCTGACTCCGGTTTGCATCTCCACATGCTGTCACAGTTAAACAAAACTCACATCCAGACACTGAAAGGACATTTTTACACTCAGTTTGTCCTTGACGACTTTGCCCAACGTGGCTCTTTTTTTTAATCCAATCAGAGTGAAGACACCAGTGGCTGTCTCTCCGTTTAATCCAATCAGGTTTTAGATGCAGTTTGTTGCCGGCCAGAATGAATCCGGGCCGTCCACCTGGTGTTCAGATCCAATAAAATCAAATCACGGACAACCGTGAAGTTGTGTCTCTGACCGTCTCCCGCAGTCCTGATCTTCTCTGCCGTGACTGGAGGAACGAACAGACTCCACCAGACAGAAGCCAGTCACTTCATTTCCTGTTGGAAAAATTAAAAACTAGTTTATTATCATTGCAAATATTTTCAGAACCGACTGAAACGTGGTTCTGTTTTCTTCGGTCTCAGCAGGACAACAATGAAGGAAACGGCTTCTCTGTGTTTGGTCTCCATGGTAACAAGCAGTTGTGATGTCACCCCTTCCAGGAACTCAGGCGCTGGCAGCCATCTTGGTAGGTAGTGGCTATGACAACAACAAACAAGCCATAAGCTTAGAATTAGTTCTCAATTTGTTTCTATCAACCTATGATCAATATAAGTTCTTGAATATAATTTTAGAGTACTCTACCCGCCTCTGTGTAGTTTTAAGATAAATATCGATGATGTTCACTGTGGTACTTGCTTCAGAACTAACAACATTAGCGCAGCTGATGTAGCTTTGACCTGCTGGATAAGGTGGACATGTACTTACTCTGCCAGGCTCCAGAACCTTTATTGGTCCTGTACTGATCCGTTTAAACTCTGACTGTGTCGATGTCAGGCTGCGTGTTTTAACATAGTGAGCTATACAATGACATCAGAGGCAGTTCGTCTACATCGTCTGACATGTTTCCATTCTCCGTTTTACACGGGTCGATCCTGACGGAAGCCATTTTGTGTGTGTGACTTCCTGTCACACTGGTTAAGAGTTTCCACATATTTTCTTTGTGTTGGTCCGCTGTGCTTTGTGTTGCACTTGCCTACCAAGATGGCGCCGATCACTTCTGGTTCAGACTTTGTACAGACGTTCCTCATCACGTCTGTTACCGAACCATCGGGATGTTTAGCCACTCACCGTTCCCTCGTGTCTGTTCAGCTGAAGTCCTGATTGCTCTCAGATGGATCAGAACCTGCTGGTGGGCCAGCATTCCCAGCATTCCCAGTGGTCCGGGTTTGAATGGTTGTTTACGCCTCGTCTCCACCGGTGTTGTGTCCATCACCACCAGCGTCCATCCTGATTCATTAATAGTTAGAAATGAAAAGGAATCATTTGACTCTCAGTTTTCTTTGGAAAGATTTTGATTTTCTCGTTTCTTCCACACATTGCAACAATTCAGTTTTAAAATGAGGGATTATAATCCAGATTGTTATGATGACATAAAATATATGAGGTTTTACCAAAAAGAGCGGAAAATGAAGCGTGTTGAGCCTTGAAAATATCAGCTGATGTCATCTGGAGTGGTGACCTCACAAATTCAAGGTTCATTCAGTACGAGGCCGCAGCGTGTGTGTGTGTGTGTGTGTGTGTGTGTGTGTGTGTGTGTGTGTGTGTGTGTGTGAGTGTGTGTGTGTGTGTGTGTGTGTGTGTGTGTGTGTGTGTGTGTGTGTGTGTGAGTGTGTGTGTGTGTGTGTGTGTGTGTGGGTGTGTGTGTGTGTGTGTGTGTGTGTGTGTGTGTTATATATGACTCAGAGAGAGAAAGGCTGAAAGAGCCTCAATAATTTATAATGTTCTGGATTTACATCTCTCTCTCTCAGGTTGCAGCAGAAAACTAGATGAATCTTTTTCGGTACCTGCAGTAACGGAGCTCACACA